>NC_141329.1:7109443-7386943 GCF_037954235.1 Aulostomus chinensis
AAATTTACATAACGTTGTCTAGAAGTACCATAGGTTTAACACGGGGCTGAGCGTCTGTCACGCAGCCTTACCGACCAACTGAAGGCAGATGTTTTTGACTGGGTGTAAAATGTAGGGCACTAAAAAAAAACAAAAAAAAACAATAATTTAAGAAATGACAGTGTCTTTATGTGTCAGATTTATTTTTGTCTATTTTTTTATTTAGGATTTTGTTTTCTTTATTTCTCTCCTTCACTGTCGTAGTCTGTCGGTGCCTAGCTTGGTGAAATGTTTGAGAGGTTAAGGCAGGAAAAGCATACAGTAAGATTGTCTGTCGGGCTTTGTTATTGAAATAATCTGTAGCTTTATGACATCACTTCTCAAGTGTGCATACCATTTCTCTTCATGTGGAGCTAGGTAATATTTTAATGGCTGTATATACGAATGTTTGAAACTGTTGTCCTCAGACCTCGGGGGCTACAAATCAGCTTTGTACTCTTGTCACGGTGGCACATGAACCACTGCTAGGCTTTTGATCAAAGATCCCGTTTAATGAATCTGCTGTCAAAAATTAAATGTGTTGAACTAGCTTTGAGAATAGCAGCACTAAGCTTTTCACTTGAAGCCCAATTCAGCCCGGTGGCTGTCAGTGAACGTCCTGGGTCACAGCAACACCTGAGCAGAGTTCAGGGATTAAGCAATCTCTAATCTCTAGCGCTTGATAAAGATGTTGGGTGTGTCTCCCTTCAGGAGATCATTTCCAAGATGTGTCTCCCTTCAGGAGATCTTACGATATGTGTCAAACTAAAACCTCTGTCCACTTCTAGTTCCCTGACCAGTCATCCTGGCAGGGGTTTTCTGTAAAATAGGAATGATGTAAAGTCAGAAGATGCTCAGTTGTCCCGTGGCACCTCGTAAGGCTACTTGTGTAAAATAAACCTGTTTAAGAGAAAAACAAAAAGGCATGACGAGTCAAAGTGAGCCCCCTGGGTTTGATACCTGGGATGTGCAAAGATATCTAATTTCTGACGGGTAAAAAAAATATATGTTCTGCACAGTAAAAATGGTGTTGAGTTAAAAAAAAAAAAAAAAGAAATTTTCTGTGAAAATATGAAATGTAAATTTAGCTTGTTGAGAGATTTGGCAGTTTTGTAATTACGCACTAAAGGATGAACTGAACGGGGGGTCGGTGAGGAAATGCTAGCAGCGGACATTTTGGGTGATTTGCTTTGCGCAGTTTTGATGCTGAGGTTGGTTTTCCTGTGAAAAACTCTGCGCTGTACAGCTGCTGGTGTAGATACGGCGGAGCAGCAAGGATCTCTACCGACCCATCTCGTGTGTATCTGAGCATTCCTCAAATTGTTCAGCTGTTGATCCTTTAAAATGGAAGATTGGGAAGACTGGATATAATAGAAACAACCATTCCGCTCCCCTTGGAGGAAAACTGAGCCATCTTGCTTAACCGGCAAGGTGATTCATTAATCTTGCACATCCCTGTTTTCACTAAATCTTTGGTCATTTAATGATGATCAAAGACAAGATTAAAATGTAATGATGATAAATTCATAAACCTATAATTTTTCCAATGCAGTTCTTGCCTAATAAAGAATTCCATTGCTTAACTGAACTTCTTAGCTTCTTTGCCAAGTTTTCCTCTTCCTGTGTGTACTGGACGTGGTGATCTGCTGCTCAAGCTCCTGCTAGTGGCTAATGTGAGCCTAGTGTGACCTGTTGGTGTAGCACTGCTGCATGTTGATCTGCACCAGAGGCAGAGCTGTCAGAACAACATTCAAGTAAGAATATATCAGAGCCGCCTTGTTGGAGACTGATTGGTTGACTGATGCAGAAGGAAAACGTCTTGTCATTTGAAGAAAAGGCTGGCTCGGTGGGTTCAGACCGCTCTGGTCCTTGGTTGTAGAGGGGTTGGGTTTCGTTGTTTGTGATGCTGTTTGAAGGAGGTCACAGCCTCCTTTGTCTGTAATTGCAACGGGATTGTGGCAGACTAGGGCATCCCAAAGGAGAAGCCCTCTCTTTCAGGGAATATAACTTAAGTCTCTCTGGTTTTTTGCCCCCTCAACAGTCCTTCAACTAGCACTTCTCTCTCTGAGTTTGGGGGGGGGGGGTGACTTTTGGTGGGGAAACGGCTAATTTTCTTGTACAATTTGGCATGACAATGCCAAGGTATGAAGTGTTCGAGCTAAAGCCAAAAATTGAGACATTTGTCAGAACGATCTGGTTTAGCTCAGAAAACCAGCCTCCTTGTTGGTCCAACTCTGACCTTATGCTAGTCCTTTCAGGGTCACGCTGTGACATGTCAGACCTTATTAGAAATTAAGAAAACCTTTCCTGCCCTGGTTTTGGGCAAGAATGGTTGTTAATCAAACGTTGAGACAATTTTTCTGTTTTTGTAAGAACACAGCTGCTGGTGCGGTATGCAAGTGTGTCCTAATGAAGTAAATCGCCCTTTTGCAAGTCCCAAGCAATCCCTGTGCTCTCTGGTCTGGTGTTTGAAGGGACTGACAGATGGGTTTTTTTATCTGTCTGTGGGTCGTTTCCTCCAGCCTCCAGTCCACCAGGCCTCTCGAACCTGCCTGTGAACCACATCCAAGAGTTCAGACTGCACAACAAGCTCTTAAGAGAGAGCTCATGATGTTTCTCACCACTATGGTCTCACTGTTCACTCAGCAAACTGTTAACAATATACCTGGATGTCATTATTGTTTGCGATATAATAAAAGAAGAAATCTGCATCCGTCTTGTCCTTGTGATTTGCCTCAGAGTTGTTGTGGGATCAGTTAAGAATTTATTCTACATTTTACCTTTGCATTTTGAAAATACCAGAAGCATTTATTGATGAAAAAGCAGTGGAAGTTCAAATATGGAGACAAAGTTTCAACAAAAGGAGGATTCAGCTAATTTACATCATGTAGTTTGCAGTCTTGATTTAAAATGAATCCTTGATTATTTTTTAATTATTTATATATCATAATGAAACTAAAAGCATTTAGTATCATAGTTAATTTATTTCCATTACCTAATGAAAAAGTATGTATTTTCTCAAGTCTATAGGTATGTACACTGAGATTGAAAAAACTAAGACATAAAACAATTGTTAAATCAAAAGTTGAACAATCCAGAGTTTGTTTTTAGATGGTGCACGAAACGTGGCGAACGTACAATACTGGGATGTTTTATATCTTAATTTGTACTTAAAAAACATTCTCATAGTCAAACTAGACCCACCAGTGAATTTTTCAATGACATCATCACGTATCGACGCAGAGTGGTGACGTCTCAGGCATACAGGAAGCGAGCTGCCGAAAGTGAGACGTTTGAACAACGTGAGTCGTGTGTGTGTGATTTCTGTCTTGTATTGCCGCGTTCAGCAAAGTCAGTAACAATCGGAAAACACAAACAAGCTTTAACAACACGAGATAAACTACTGAGAAGGTAAGAAGACACAAACGTTGGCTGTGCGTTAGCTTCAGCTGGTAGCTGCTCAAAGTAGCTCTACAAATCCCTAGGTTTTACTTCGAGTCATGTGTTATCCGAGCTAACAGAAATGCAGAAACGTGAAATCTGACATATTTATTTAACCCTTACAAAAAGCTATCGGAAATGATGTCATAACCTTTTTTTTCCCGCTGTGTCTGTCATCACGTCAACTCTTCCTAATCAAATTCAACTTCTCAAAGTTTCATTGCGGATATTGTCAGGTGATTTCTCTGTTTCGTAGCAACCTTGATTACGTCTCTTCTTGCTTCACTCTCACCGTCTTCTCTTCTCATGATGTCTCTGAAATCAGGGCTGTTGTCATGGCTCTGAACAAGTCCATGCACCCCCGGAACCGGTACAAAGACAAACCACCGGACTTTGCATACCTGGCCTCCAAATATCCAGACTTCCAACAGCATGTGCACACCAGCCTGACTGGACGACCAGTGTGAGTAACTGACTGGACACACACCTGGTCAGAAATCACCTGTCATGCAGTTAAATGTGAGAGCACACACAGCACAGACTGTCGACCTTTTTCAGTTTAAGGCAATATTTCCATAAAGATCCTTCAGGGCTCGATCGTATCTTTTTTGCTTTTTTCTGGGACAATAGTCATTACTAGTCGTCAAGGAGACTAAAAATTGATATCTGGAACTGTAAAAATATTGGTGTCAAAATTAGAATATAAAAATTTAACACAGAACTTTTTTGAAATGATTTTAGCATATTTTTGTAATTGAAAGAACCAAAATTGCACAGAACTTTTTGCGTTTCTTCTGAAATTTAAATACATGAATACAGTTGCTTCCTGAAGTAGAAAGCTAATGGAGGCGTCTGCAACAGAGTCAGAGCAGTGCAGTTTATTTTATTTTTATCAACAGTCAAACAAATATGGTTTCTGATAATTATAAAAAATTAATTCAGGCTGATAATTGGTTGTTCCTTAAGAACCCATGTGTTGTTGTTTTTTAGCATGTTCCATTCATATTTCTGTTATACATTATTACAGTCTACATCAGAGTTTCCATGCAGAATCTGACCAGATAAAAGCCTCTCTGCATGGGTGCTACAGGTACTTTGAGTATTTTCCTGCCAACACTGCAGAAAATCTGCTTAGAGCTGAGTTTGTAGCATTTGGTATTAGCGGAACCGTGCGCCATAAAGGAGGTTGACTGCAGTACGTGTTGCAAAAATGCTGCAAAAACTCTAGTATGACCTCAGAGCACAATTAGGGTGTTGACATGCCCTTAATGCTTTTAAGCTCTGAACACTCTGCATGTCCGAATCCAATTATTGCTTACTGTCAGCATATTCAGGTGCAGGCTGATAGAAAATGCTGCTTATGCATCCATCCATCCACTTTCTATACTGCTTATCTGTTAATGGTGGGGGGCTGAAGCCTATCCCAGCTGGCATGGCATTGGGTGAGAGGCGGGGTTCTCCCTGGACGGGTCGCCAGTCCATCACAGTGCCATCAGGAGCAATTGGGGCTCAGTATCTTGCTCAAGGATACTTCAACATGGTCACGGGGGGAAGTGAGGATCAAACTAGTGACTTTTCGGTTGCTAGGCGGCCGCTCCACCTCTGAGCCATGCTTCATGTGGCAGCATGTTACTGTCTTAACCTAATAGCAGAATATGGCTGTCTGTGTTTGCGTTGGCTGGGTGCCGCGTTCAGTCATATAACTGTTCCGGTTCATTTCAGACTCCTTAACAGCACTCACCACGACACCAAGGTCATATGTTACATCAGGAGATTTCTCTGACAGCTCTGATACATCAGCACTTAATGTTACATAAGTATCTGAAAGGGTAGACAAGGATGGATGCTCAAGTCAGCCAAACACCATTATCCAGGGATGATTATACCCGCATGTTTCATGACGGAGTGCTATGGTGAGTGTCTTAAACCTTTTCAGAAGAGGAAAGGCTGCTGTGTGTGCGTTGTTTTGAAATTTTCAACATGACATGCGATGGTATGATGGTGTCTAGTCCACATACTCCTGGCCAGATCCCATATTTACTCCAAGTGTGAACTCAAACATGGCAAACACATTTCCCTCAGGGATCCCCTCAGCACTGCTCATGTCCCGACTGGAGGAGGGAGAAATCTGGACAAATGACGAATGGAACTAACATCACCGATCTGGTTTTTGTTGTTTGCTGATGATTTCATTATCACAATGACTTATAAAGAAGGTACAGTGGCTAGAAAATTCATTGCCTCAATTAAAAAAATGGGTCAGTATGTCAATCAAAAACTGCCCTGTGAGCCTCCTGGGCTACACTTTGTGCTCAAACTGGACATTACAATTATTAATTATTACCGTGAGTGTGTGTGTGTGTGTGTGTGTGTGTGTGTGTGTGTGTGTGTGTGTGTTGCCTTCACCACAAGATGCTGCTGAGAAGTCACGTTGTGCAAAAGTCCAGGCAGGAGAACAAAGGAGGAGTGTGTCTGGTGAGATTAGTGCTGTTGACGTCAAACAGTGTGAGCTCATGATTGCTGCTTTGGGAAAGAAACATGAGCAGCCTCCCACCTCATCATTTTGGTTGTTTTCTCTCTCTCTCGTTGTCGTTCTCTCCTCTGCTCCGCACGGGCTGATGTGGCACTGGGAACTCTGGTCTGTTTGCAGAATTTAAAATGCCCTTCAGTGTAGTTTAAATCCAAGCGCTTCTGATTTTGGTGAAGTAGATTCCAGAGTGGCACAATAGGTCCGAGTTGTTTTTACTTTTTAGTTATTTTGAATTAAATACTCCGAGCCAAATTCCTGAGTGAATGTAAGAGCTGACGGGTATTGTTGGGCTCCCACATTTGAGACTCTCCTCCTCCTGTGACTTCAGGATCTGGTACCTTGTCTTAAAATCACTACTTTTTTTCTGTATTATGCAAATGAGCGCCGATGTGGTGTCATCGCAGCAGGGCTGAACATCTGTGTACAACATATTGGTGTTGGCAGATCGGTTGTGGGTGTGAGGTGGCCTGTCAATCATCTCATACTGGACAGGGTGTTTGCATGTTGTAAAACCCTCCCTCATTTCTTTCCCTGACAGTTTCTAGTGTCTCTGCTTCTGTCTGGGCTTCGCCTGTAGATAGACAGACAACAAACAATGGGTTGGCAGTGTATGGGCTCAGCGCTCAGTTAGGAAATAGTCATAAGGGAACCAGGCAGCTATAGCCAAAAGGTATGTGTTTTTGGACAAAAGAAAAGAGAAAATATAAACTCACATCTCCAGTAAACAGTCAGTATCTAGTGGGGTGGAAAACACTGGACCAGGCCTGTAGCCTTTATTGATTTCTATTAATATTCATGTGATATAACCTTTAGTCTTTGTAATAAAATATCTGCAAATATATTTTGAACAAGATGAAGCGACTACAGCCATGCACAGTACTCCGCTCCCTGAGCTCTCAACACTGTTATAATGTAGATCAACGCTGGTCGGGTTGAGGCACAAAAACTCGAATTCGAAATTGGGTAAAGACCCTAACAATGGTTTCAACTTTAACTTAAATGTTTTGGTTACCATAATAAGAGTAACCATGTGGTTAAGCGTCCCTCCTGCAGCGCCGGTGCTGACAGAGAACAAGCCTCTGGAAGCTACTTCAAGTTGCGGGCCCTTCTGTGAAACCAGGCTTCAAGCTGATTTCTGTTTGTCGTGATACCAGGGCTCGCCTCCACACGCAGGGAACCGCTCTGGAACCACCGCCGGAGAAGAGCCAGACTCTTCTTTTTTTTTTTTTGGTCTGGATGTGAGAGCATCTGGCGAGGCTGAGCGTCAATGTGTCAGAAATCTTTGTTGTTTGTGTGTTCAAGTAAGTGTTTAAAAAAAAAAGAGGAATTCCCACAACAATAAGGCACTTCCAGTAAACGCTTGGAAAAAAGGATTCCCAGTCACGTCAGCCTCCTGAGGATTTTGATTATTTGAACATGATCTGATTCTTGTCCCCTCCACACACACACAAACACACACACTTTTGCAAGTTTATACTTTTCGATGAAAAGATGATTAGATCCATGTATCTTTAAAAAAAACAACATTGACTTCAAGACATTAAACTGGCGATACAATGAAGCAGGAGTCTGCTGCCAGTAACGTTCCTATTCTGATGTCCAGGATTCCTGCCGTGTGTGTGTGTGTGTGTGCATGTTGTAAAACCCTCCCTCATTTCTTTCCCTGACACGAGCTGCTACCACACACAGATACACACACACACACACAAACACACACACTTTTGCAAGTTTATACTTTTCGATGAAAAGATGATTAGATCCATGTATCTTTAAAAAAAACAACATTGACTTCAAGACATTAAACTGGCGATACAATGAAGCAGGAGTCTGCTGCCAGTAACGTTCCTATTCCAATGTCCAGGATTCCTGCCGTGTGTGTGTGTGTGTGTGTGTGTATCTGTGTGTGGTAGCAGCTCGTGTGCAGAACTGTGGAAATCCTCCTCTTCATTCTGTCATTCCATCAGCAGAGGGATTAGCACCTTTTTGTGTTCCCCAATGAATTAATCTACTAGGTTTTAAAGTATTTAAGCAGCAAGTTCGGGGATGAGAGTAATCTTTGGGAGACACTCACTCAATTCCCAGGCGAGCCCCCACCCAAAACCCCTCCCGCCACATTTTGGGATCGTCAGTGTGTTGCAGTGATAGTGGGGAGCCCTGGAATGTGGTGAATGGGATTAAATTTGAAGTGAAATCTCCAACTAGTCTGTTTTGTTTCAGTCTTAATTTGGGGGGGGGGGGGGGGGGGGGGGCTCGGATCAAGCTGATAGGAGATGGGATGGATGAAGAAACATGGATGGATATTAAATATGCAAGAGCTGGCTGACATGTAATTTGGTAGTCATATTTTTCACGGACAGGGAGATGATCATCTGAAGGATTTCACTTTCATTATTAATGGAGAGTTCAATGTTCACTCCAGTTTTGTTCTGACTTTTTTTTTTTTTTTATGAAAGGTGTTCTCAGCACCTGAGAAGAAGGGAATTAATTCTTGTGATGGAGCTGCAGTTTAACTGGATCATCACAATGATCCAGTAGAACAGTACTGATGTTTCTCTCTGTGCCGTGAAAGAGAAAACTTTGTCTCAATATATTTTTGTTCCAAACTTGTTGTGACGTTTGCAGTCCCTTGGCAGTCGACAAAGAAAACTGCGAATTAATTATCGATTAATCCCTGTAATTTTTCGATTAATCTCGAAATCCTCAAATGTAGGAATCTAGAACCAGCAGGTTTGAACTTTTTATTTAAAAAAGAGGATAAATCAAGTATCAAAATAGCTGCCAATTTTATTTCTGTCTATTCGTTGATCAGTTGTTGCATCGACTCCAATTCCTTTTTTTTCTAAATTGACATTGTTATTTCAACTGGCTAGTCTGCTGTTGCCTTGGCCTCACCTCAAACCCTGATG
Source organism: Aulostomus chinensis (assembly GCF_037954235.1). Classification (NCBI taxonomy): domain Eukaryota; kingdom Metazoa; phylum Chordata; class Actinopteri; order Syngnathiformes; family Aulostomidae; genus Aulostomus; species Aulostomus chinensis. The sequence goes on from NC_141329.1 coordinate 7,118,339, forward strand.
ACACGAGTGGAACACGTACTGCACTGGGGTACACTTGCTCGTGCTGCTGCTGAAACAGTTAATTTAACGATTGATGAGTGACCTTATCAATCGTTGGAGGCATTTTTAAAGCAAAACCACAGAAGAATTCCCCACAGGCATTCAAGAAGTCTGTCAATTTTCAAAACTTTCTGTCATTTAATCATCCCAATGATCACCTAATTGTCGAAGTAATAAGCCAATCAATCTTTAATGTAAATCATAAATCTTTGTTGCAACCCAATTTCCGATCACATCATGCCAGCAAGTCATTAATTTCACTCTCAATTAAATCCATCATTCATTTCCTGTTGAGTTTAATGCAAACCTCAGTTTATTATCATGTGAGAAAAAGCGCAGTATTCTCTTAATTTAGAGGCTCAAATTGGAAAAATTATGAGTTCATTAAAAGTTGTTGACATCAAATCTGTCGATCAATTTCTTAATCTTGCTCTGCTATTTTCCACAATTAATAATTGAGATTTGTCCTATGTGTGGACTATTTAGATTCCGATTTTATTGCTGCTGTTGTTCCAATGTTCAATGTTTAAAAAACAAATAAAAATAAAATGTTCAAAAAAGCAAAGTTAAAAACCTTGAATCAACCAAACTGGATTTTTTTTTTTTAAAGAAAGCCAGACAATACCTTTGTTTAACTGTAACTGTGGAGACCTGCTGGCTTTTATTTAATAGATATTAAATGGTGTATTAAAAAAAAACAAAAAAAACAACACAAAACATCAGACTTGAGAGTGAAAGTTGCTGCTTATCAGCAAAAAAATAACACATTTCCACCAGCACCCTAACAGTGAAATAGATGTATCGAAGTTCACCCCGTTGTGGACAGAGATGAGAAAAGGCTGAGTGTGTGTGTGTGTGTGTGTGTGTGTGTGTGTGTGTGTGTGTGTGTGTGTGTGTGTGTGTGTGTGTGTGTGTGTGTGTGTGTGTGTGTGTGTGTGTGTGTGTGTGTGTGTGTGTGTGTGTGTGTGCGCGTGTCAGCATTGAACTCTCCCGCGGTCTAATGATGTTACTCGTCCTCTGACTTTCCTGACATCTTTCCCCGGCGGTCAGAGTCTTCTGTTCTGTCTGTGAGTGACTCATTGCCACCTTCTTTCCTCTCAGTCTCTCTGACGTACGCTACAGCCCATCTGCACAACTTTGTCACTGGTTTGTCCCACGTTGTACCCCATCAGCCATGAGCAGGGCGTAAGCACGCTGTGACGCACCTACGTGGCAGCAGTCGTATATGGCGAGCACGCTCACGCTCCGTCTGGCATCAGCCATTGCTCCAGCGTGGCCGGATTTGCGTGCTCTCATCATTTTGTTCAGTAGGTGTGGTTGCCATGGAGATGTGGCATTCGCACTGCCGCTGAAAGGAGTGATGGGTCTGCATTGCACACACACACACACGCACACACTTACACTCCTGAAGGGCTAAAAATAGAGGGCAGGCCTGAGCAGCCTCCCTCTCTGAATATTGATCTTATCTAATGATGCCTCCGAGGAGGAATGAAAGAGGGCAGAATGGCCGAGAGCCGTTATGATGAGAGAAGCTGCCTCTCGCTTTTTGAGCTTTATGCTGATGTATCACTTTCTCCTTCCACACGATTGTTACAGCGTAACTTCTTCACAGGCTCATTTCCAGTCAGTGTGCGGCACCTCCCCGATGGAGCCAGGTGTTGACCTGGACCATTACACTAAGATGTTCATGAAGCGGGGGGAGACTTGATAAGATTAATGTCGCTCAGGTAAACCCCCTCTCATTTGGATCTCTCTCACACCTGGCTGAGAGACGCTCATTTGTCTTTGTTGTCACCCTTGAATAAAGGAGTCCAGTTCATCGTGTACAGGCATTCATTCATTGTGTTCATCATTTTTTGAGGTTTTGCTTCACACATCCGAGACCACAACAGCTCTGAATCCGAGCCCTTCTCTGCCTGCCAAGTTGGTCGGGTTTTCAGTAGCGTTGGTCTTATCTGACACGCTGGAGGGGTGCGGTCTGGGCCAAGGGATTTTGGGGCAAATCAGTCACGGCACCACCTGTTGGCAACAGGAAATGACACGTTTGGTTTATTTATTTTTGTTTGTAGTAATTTGTTAGATAAATCCCCAGCCTCCTCTTCTCCTATTTAGTGGTACTTGTACAAAGCAGCAGGTCCGTGGCCTTCATTAGAAGTGCTTGTTATTTTGAACATGTAGGTGAAAGGGACAAGAACATGACACTGGAGTACAAAGTGTGTTGAGGTGATAAAAAACGTTCGTCATCTGCAAAGAACTCTGCTTTCCTCCACTGAGGCCCATGGAGGAAGGGGTTGGTTATTGATATGATAGATGCTCCCCGGGTTGCTACTGTACTATCTTTCGTCCTTATGTAATGCAGCACTGTGCAGTTCCGGGCCACCAGAGAAGCCCTTACACCCTTCGATTTCTAACATTTCAACGAAAATGTTCCGATTTCATTGACCTACTGGCAAGAATTAATACAGACCTGTTTTGTTTTGTTTTTTTGGTTCTCTGAAGGGGTTGTTGCCAATCCTCACCGGATATCTGAGTTGTGTCTCTCCACCAGTGGTGTTTTTTTTGTTGTTGTTGCTTTTTTTTAATTTTCCTTTTCTCTCCCCTGAAATTTGTTCATGAAACTTGTGAGGCACCAGACGCTGGCATCACCAGGATGTGTATAATTACATCTGCCGAGTTGCAAATTCGGCTCGCAAAGCTTTAATTACACGTATCTCGCCCACTCGTTTAGTCTGCCGTGCGCACGTGTGACAGCTGGACTCATTCAGTGAGCCGTGAGGGAAGAGTGGGAGAACCGTACTTTTGCGTCCAAGGACTTGAAAGTGCAAGTGGGAGGTCTTAGCACTGTTGAAAATGGGAATTTCATTGTCATTAGCTTAGGATCGTGAAATGATGGGTTGCTTATCTCCCTGTAGGTGTGTGTGTGTGTGTGTGTGTGTGTGTGTGTGTGTGTGTGTGTGTGTGTGTGTGTGTGTGTTGCACAGGGCTTCAGGGTTAATGAAGTCCTGAAGCTGTCCAATAAATCATTGTCAGGTCATCTCACAGGTGAAAACAAATAATCAGGTCCTCATTACAATGAAATAGTTGTTAGGGAATTTTATTACCTTTGTCTTAACTACTTATCATTAATGAAATTTATCAGGGCTGCACGGTGGTGCAGTGGTCAGTACTGTTGCCTCACAGCAAGAAGGTTCCGGGTTTGAGTCCCGGCTCGGGCACAGGATCTTTCTGTTCCTGTTCTCCCTGTTCCTGTGTGGGTTCTCTCTGGTACTCCGGCTTCCTCCCACAGTCCAAAGACATCAAGAGGGGACGAGGCTGATTGATACTCTAAATTGACCGTAGGTGTGAATGTGAGTGTGAATGGTGGTTTGTCTCTGTATGTTGGCCCTGCGATGGACTGGCGACCCGTCCAGGGTGAACCCCGCCTCTCGCCCGTAGACGCTGGCATAGGCTCCAGCCCCCCCGCGACCCTTACTAGCAAGGAATAAGTGGAAGACGATGAATGAATGAAATTTATCAGGACCAAATTTTTAAGATTACAGGGAAGGACAACCTCAGAGGGGACAAAAATGTTCCAGTAATTGTGATATGTATTGTACATCCGAGGTCACTGTGCTGCCTCTGAGTTGAGCTGTTCCTCTTCTAGAGTGAACTTCAAGGAGCCAGAGGCGGTGCGTGCTCTGACCTGCACCCTGCTGAAGGAGGACTTTGGTTTGAGTATCGAGATCCCTCTGGAGCGCCTCATACCCACCGTCCCTCTGCGCCTCAACTACATCCACTGGGTAGAGGACCTCATCGACGGGCAGAAGCAGCCACGCAGAGGCATCGACATCGGTACTGTCCCATTCTACTCATCGGATTTTTATTTTTTTTTACCTGAAGTGTGATTACTCAGAATAAATGATTACATTTGCAATGATATCATGTCATCATGTTTCTTTGAAGCTCAGGAATCTCGGCCTATAAGCACAGACTGCCCACATGATTGGATTTGGCTGTTAAATCCAGCCTTGACCTTCTTTTGTTTACTCCTGTTAATCAGTACAATTACTTGCCAGGCTGCATTATATGAGCCTGTAGTGACTTTATGTCACATTTAGTTACTTATCAATCTGCACAAAATAACAACCCAGTTTTGCAGTGAATATTTGTCTTGAGAAAGGGCCCATGTTCAGAAGAAGCAGACAACTTTGAAGGTTTTTATTTATTTATTTTTTATTTTGGAAAAAAGGGAGGATGTAAGACCAAAAGTGGCATAAATAATCAGAGTCCATGCCCTCAAGGCAGTTTAGAAAAATATATATATGAATGGACAAGAACACCGTTCTTCAGTCTTTTTTCTCTCTGTTAAATGTGAAGATAAAAGGTTGTTGTTCAAGCAGCAGCTGCCCTCAGCGAAGCATGTGGAGAGGAACTTTGGAGGGAATTCCCTTATTTGTTTTTCTGCTGAGAGTTGAAGCGAACCACTCTTTTAACGTTCAAACCTGAACATTTCTTTGTTCCAGAGAAGGAGGCTGGAGTGGCACACACCAGCATGCTGAATGTCAGTTGGTGCTTCCAGCTGGCCGTGCCCAGTATTCCCACTATTCCCAACACTTAACCAGCAAATGTTGCATCCACATCAGATTGTTTGCTCCCGCTTGTGTGTGTGTGTTCAGTTCAGTGACTGCTGTTGATGGATGTCGCTTGAGTCTCGTTATAAACGTTGATTATGAAAACACAGCTTCCACATTGTTTGTGTGTGTGTGTGGATTCTCCTCAGGCACCGGCGCGTCGTGTATCTACCCTTTACTTGGAGCAACTATGAACGGCTGGTACTTTCTTGCCACAGAGGTGGATGACATCTGCTTTGACTACGCCACCAAAAACGTGGAACAGAACAACCTGTCCGACCTGGTTAAAGGTAAACATGGATGGCTCACTGGTCCTGGAGAGATGCTTAACTCCAGAAATAATCAACTCATTTTAACCACAGTCCTCGCCGGCTGTGCTGTAATGCTGCTGCACGCTGTGAAACCTCAACAATCCTGCAGGTTCATTAAGTGTCGCACTGTGTGAGATGGTTCAATGTGTGTCACTCAGATCATGTTATCACTGAACCACTTGGTTGATTCAGTCAGTCAGACAAAAAACAGTTTACGATGAAACCATCGTCTGCTTTGAAGTGAATATCTGAACTGCTGGAAACAATCATTTATTCTTAATTGTAAAGGATATGTTTTTTTTATTAAACAAAAAGGAAAATAACAGCAAGATAATGAGATTGACCTTCCACAGTAATTAGTTGCTGCAGCCAGAGAAAGGTTTGTTTCACGGTTTTCAGCAAGGTAAATCTTAATTTTAGAATTTATCTGACTCAAAATTCAAAGAAAATTCACTTTTTAACACTCTAACATAAAATCCCCAATCATATTGTACACGTACTCAACAATATATTCCCAATATTTTTAATTTTGCATCAAAATCAAAATTCCAATCAAGCTTTCTTCCTGCACAACAAAATATGAGTTTGTTGTTGTGGTAAGGGGTGTATGAGGTACCATGATCTTGTCTCACGTCTGTCATTTATGTCATTCAGTTGTCAAAGTTCCCCAGAAGACGTTACTGATGGACGCCCTGAAGGAAGAAACGGAGATCGTGTACGACTTCTGCATGTGCAACCCTCCTTTTTTTGCCAACCAGCTAGAAGCAAAGGCAGGTTTTCTGTCCCGACATCTGAAAATGTTTTATTGGTTGAATCTGGACCCTTAATGGATCAACACCACGATACAATGATGGACGTCAGCATCTGTTTACTGTCCCCAGAGCCGCCAACATTAGTATTTCTTTACACAGATAATACCTGACTTCTAATAGGATTTTGTCTTTTAATCTCTGTCTGTCTTGTTGTTCACTTCAGGGGGTAAATTCAAGGAACTCCCGGCGGCCCCCTCCCAGTTCGGTCAACACGGGCGGGGTGACGGAGATCATGGCTGAGGGCGGTGAACTGGAGTTTGTTAAGAGGATCATTCATGACAGCCTGCAGCTCAAGAAGCGCTTGCGGTGAGGGTTACAGCTTCACCTGCAGCTGCAAAATTATTAGGGTTCGGTAGGGGGGGTTGTATACCTAAACCTGTGCAAACATGAGAGGAAATTATCTAAGCAGATCAGAGAGAGATAGTAGATGACGGAAGGATGCACGAGAACACTGCAGTGCGGCTCTTTCTGTGAGAGGCTTTGAGAGGTTTTAATGGGTCCTGAGTGCGCCAGACAAGGGGACATGCCAAGGGGCGAAATCGGCAAAATGGTGCACATTGATGGAGCTGTCACTTATAGTGGGTTTAATGATTTTGGCACACTTTCACCCCGTGCTGCATGTGGGAGCCCACTGTTAGCAGCTGCGTTTGGGTGGGTTTGCCTCTTTACCCTCCCCCCATTAAGGGGCTGTCACCGGGGCAGCGGAGTGAGACACACCGAGGGAGCAGGAGTGCCAAGCTATTAAAGCTGATTAGATTTGCCACACCTGCTTGGCCTCTCACTGGGAGGGAAGTGTGTGTTTGTAGTTGTATGCAAGGGTGTGTTCTGCATGATGCATCCATGGAAAGACGAGCGTTCCAGAGAGGGACGGATGTTAACACCTGTCTGCTCTCGTGAAGGGAGGAGAGAGAGTGAGATTAAAGCCAGTCTACAGTTTCAGTTTTGGCGTTAAGGCCAAGCCAACCGCGGCCGACTGTCACTCCCAACAGCATGCTGGGACACCGAAGCCACCAGGTGCCCATGGAAACCTTGCCAGACTCTCAGATTGGTCCTTTGAGATACCCCATCCTCCTTTTTTCCCCTTTTTTCCTCTGAAGTGTGTTCACTGTTAGATAGGGTGAGCCACCTTGGCTTCAAATAAAACACACATGCAAAAGCTCCACACAAATAAGTGAGCACTAAGTAATACTCTGTCATCATGCCATTGATATGAAAATTACCATCTCTGGTAATAAAGTTGTAATCAGAAGTAATTGTACTTCAGAATCCGGCATTAATCAGGATCTTAACGCAGCTGCACACTTGAAGATGTTTGAAAAACTGCACCGGTGGCGGAGGGAAGCCGAGCTGTTGGGTTGTTCCTTGGTGGAATATCAGAGCTCTTCCATGTTTCACTGATGATCCCATGCAGCTCCGCCCACTCCAGCACCCCTGTGCCCATTTTGTCAACTCGGCATCATCTTTTTTCCATGAGGTGATTACATTTCCATCATTTCTTACCACCATTAATTGGGGTTTTGGATATTCTTAATTTCATTTTGTTCTGTAATTGCAAAACACACATCACTCGTACAGGTGACCGATCATGGTCACACACATCTACTCAAGCTGAAACATGTTTTTTTTTTTTCAATTTTTTCCCTAGTTCTTGTGTGCATTGTGCATATTGTTTGACTAGCGAGCAGGGAGGGGAGAGGATGAGCAGGCACACACTGATCGTGTCAGTTTGCACATTGTGTTCCTGTCTTTATCTTTGCAGATCTAAAACATCAACTTCTAATAAGATCTGTAACAGGACATGTCCAAGTAAACAAGATGGAGCAACATAACATCTCCCTCCTGTCGAGTGGAGAGAAACGTGTAGCACGTGCAGTGCGGAATCAGATTGCGGTCACACTTATTTTCTGACTGCTGTCTTTATTTCAAAGAATGCAAGAAGTAATATCTCGCCCTGAGTTGTCTGCAATCTGTCTCTCATGCTCTGCAACCTCCAACACTTCAGCCTGTATATGGCCTGCAAGGCAAAAGCGAGGGCAAAAAAGCCACGTTCGATCAAGTCACAACGTCTCCCATCTCCATACTTACAACTGGACAGTTATCAGACTTTTCTTTTGAGTAAATCAAACAGACCATTTGAACAGTCACGCCCTTTACTATATAAACATAGGCGTTTTACAATCACAGGTATTCAAGGTATAGATATCAAACACAGCTTTATTTAGTTTTTATTAGCTTCACATTTGACCGATAGATAATTTTCAGGGCAGAAAAAAAATCTGAAACAAATTGCAGTGATCCCTCAAATATAGTTCTTTCAGATTTGGACTGTGGGAGGAAGCTGGAGTACCAGAGAGAACCCACACAGGAACAGGGAGAACATGCAGACTCCACACAGAAAGACCCTGTGCCCGAGCTGGGACTCGAACCCAGAACCTTCTTGCTGTGAGGTGACAGTGCTGACCACTGTCAGAACTCATAGGTTTATAAAGTAAAAAAAAAAAAGGTCACAAAGGCAAAATATTTTACACTTTAGAAATAAATCCAATAAATAAGTCCAAAATGCACTGAATTCAAAAGTCTTGATTTTAAATGACAATTCCATTTAATCTGAATTTGCTCTTCGAAAAAAAGTTTTCAACTCATATTGGTCTATGTATGACTGATACCTTTATATGTATGATGGGCCGATATGGGTGGGTGTTTTTCCTCACGTCAGTACATCAGTCGGGCATGAATATCAATGATAGACTGGCACCCTGATGTGTTTCTTTCCAGTATTTTTAGCTGGTTGTTTTCTTCAGCTTGTTGATCTAAGGACCGGCCTCATCTCTCTTTTACACAGCGGTGGTTATTGATCAAGTCTGCACCGACTTCAAAGACGCTTTCCCTCTGCTGCGGACGGTTTCTCATCTATATGTTTTTCTGACTCTTGTCTGCGTTGCACCGCCGGCTCATTTGATCTCTGCTTGGCTGCTCACACCAGCGGGTTAATGTGGATCCTTCTTTCCGCAGGTGGTACAGCTGCATGTTGGGGAAGAAATGTAGCTTGACACCTTTGAAGGAGGAGCTGAGGAAGCAAGGGGTGAGTAGCCTGTCAAACTGAGAGAGAGAAAAAAAAAATGGAACACACAAACACATCTGAATCCACTGTGATCAATAATTATCACAAATCAGCCACAGTTTCGGATCTCATGCCGGAAAAAATCTCCAAGTTCAGTGCAATTCTGGCTGATTCAGAACAATCTTTGCCTCTCCTCTCACTCGTGATGTTGGAGGTGGCCGTCAGGGGAGCAGATTGCCAGAGAACCAGAACAGATCAGCTCCCTCTAATATGCGAGCCAAGCAGTGTCACAAACCAGCCATGAATGAGCTGATTTCTGTTAGCGGTGCATGACTGAATCACACGGCACTGTAGTTAACATCCATTAGCGTCATTAGCTTAACTGATAGCCCGGCACATGACTCCTGACTGCTGCAGGCCTCTGATCCTGTGCCAGTCACCTCCCTCACATGCTTACAGTATAAATAAGTAAAGAGCCCATGGTCCATAGGTTTCGCTCCACCTGCTGCCCCTCAAACACCCTCCAGAGGTTTTAGTATGCTGCTGCTTCATCAGCAGGAGTGCAGCCTTGGCTGTGGTCCAGCAAGGAAACCATGTTGCCTCACTTAAAAAAAAGTGTGGAAGAAGAAACCAGGCCTACTTTACTTGCCAAAGCTCGTATATCCCCTCCAGCGTCTCCTTGTATGTTTTATTGTGGCAAATGTGAACCTTTGCTAGCAACAGTCCAGCTGACCTGCTGCCTTCAAAGAGACCTGGTGGGACCACTGTGGGCTCAAGGCTTTTCACACCATCTGTGTCTTTTTCACATTAAAAAGTGTGAGCTCACTGAGGTCAGAGGTCACAGAGAGAAGAATGTCTGACTTATTAAAAAAAAAAAAACTTCCTCTGTTAAAAACATGCTTTACTTTTATATTATTCGGATATTATTTCTTGAGGGAAAGTGGAACCTTACGGCAGGGAACATTTGGCCCCACTTTGTGCAGCCCTGGCTAAAATATTCAAACCTGCATTAATGATAACTTTATTTCCATAGCACCTTTCAAACAGATAGAAGATAATTTACAATATAGCAAAATAAATAAAACTGATAACAGTACCCAAGGTTAAAACACAGTGGAGGTCATTCACAGCATATACTGGGTTGATTCCAGGCGTTCAGCTTGTCTGTAAACAGTTGTTGATATGCAAGTCTGCCCAGTGACCAGGATAATTCCAGTGTTTCCTATCCTGCAGCTTTGTTTTTGTGTTCTCTCAGCTCTTATCAGCAGAATCTGTGCTTTAGCTGTGCTGTTGCTGCTGAATACTCAGATTATTGTGAGTATCAGAGCTTGTCTCTCCCAAATCAGCTGCCTGATGGACCTGATATGAGACCAGCGGTGGATGTGTTTCCAAACATTGCGACTGCTGAGGCAAACTATTTTTGACTGTCGTTTGTTTTTCCTCAGGTGCCTAAAGTGACCCACACAGAGTTCTGCCAGGGGCGCACCATGAGGTGGGCGCTGGCCTGGAGCTTCTATGATGACGTCATTGTTCCGGTAAGTCTGTGTGGGAGGGTATTTCTGTCTGTGCACCTTTAGGGTCTTCAGTCACGTAACCACCAGGTCCAGTGTCCCATTTTACTGCTAGAGCTTCTCACCGCCTAAAGGTAGATGTTTCTAAACTCCCAAATCCATTTCCTCCACAATGCTGCACCTCTGTCCCGTCCTCGCTGTCCTCGTTCCCCTCAGCCCTCTTCCACATTTAGTCATTCCCCGGGGACATGTTTTTTGTGATTTTTTTTATTTTTGGCTGTAACCAGGCAGCAGTTGCCAGGGCAAAGATGTTCACGCACACACACACACCAGGTCAATGTCTTGTCTGGACAGCGAGAGGGATGATGATTGTACAACTTCAAACTGAGAGAAATTGATGATGATGATGATGATGAGCTGAAAGCAAACAACTGAGAGAAAGTGGTCAGCAAATGTTTGTGTATTTTAAGACTCTGTGTTTTGGCCTTTTCAGCATAAAAGCAGTTGAGCAGAATGATCGGCCTACATTTTCTGCCTCAGCCCTCCTCCTCCTCCTCCATCATCCATGGCTGTTCACACTGAGAGGTTGCTCAGTATCAATACCAGACATGCCCCTTAGTGTGTGTGTGTGTGTGTGTGTGTGTGTGTGTGTGTGTGTGTGTGTGTGTGTGTGTAGGGGGGTGCTTGTGTGCACGTATGGTTCCATGACACACGTTGCTGCGTGTGTACGATCTTTCAAGGTCCACTACCTAATTCTGCCTACACGTGTGTGTGTGTTCCTATAGATATATGTGTAGCATATACATGCGTGTGCATGGGGGGTGCTCATTAATGTTACATATAGACTTGAACATATGTGACACGCATGCAACGGTGACCTACTTAACCCCCATATTACCAGCTCAGACAGTTACTAGATCTTTCTTCTTCTCTTATCGTGGTTCATTTTAAACAAGACGGATGACGAACTGTGTAGCGAAATAAACACAAATACATGTGTGCCTCTAGTTTCTAACATGTTGGCTTAAATGACACCCATGAGTCACAGACATATGCAGATATGCAATATTGAAACTGCTGTTTCCTGTTTGATGTCTGCCTCAAGTGATCTATCTTTCACTACTTCTGTCAAAAACATTCCCTTGCACTCTAAACAAGAGGATGTTTTCCATTTAATGAATTTCTTTACCTGTGAAATGGCACATCAGTTACTTCTAACATTTATTCTGATGTTTTTTTATATTCTTAAGACAGATTGTATTTTACTGAATCTACAGAAAAGTACCCATGATGATCTTGGGTTTAGTACGAAGACAACCAACGTTTTACTCAAAGGGGTTGAGTCAGATACCGTTCTATATTTTAAGGGTCATTTTCTGCTTGTTCAGGTTTCCGCCAGTGGTTTGGTATCCACATAGGGTTTTGGGTGGGACAGGATACAGGGTACAATGTTTTCCTGCAGGTAGAATAAACGCATAAATGATAATTTAGCACTCAGGTTAATCCAATAGTGAAAGTCCAGGATGAGGGATTCATCAAGACATGCTGGTTTTTTTTAATTTGTGATGTTGCAGTGATTGGATTATTTTCCTTCCCTTGACTTTTTATGTGTGGATATACACTTCTTTTTCTGCTTGCTTGTGTGTGTGTGTGTGTGTGTGTGTGTGTGTGTGTGTGTGTGTGTGTGTGTGTGTGTGTGTGTGTGTGAGAGAAAAAGAGAGACACTCAGTAGGTCAGGGTGGACATTACATCTGGAGAGAGCAGCTCTTGTTCTTTTACTCTGCTTTTCAAAATTAGGCCTGTTTTTTGTGAGGTTCTCATTTAGAGTGTGTGTGTGTGAGAGAGAGAGAGAGAGAGAGAGAGATGAGAGTAGGTAGAGTGGGTATTACACAGTGGGATTAATAATGGAGTGAAAGAGTAGCAGAGTCAGAGGAGGGTGTGATTCATTGTGTGTGTGTGTGTGTGTGTGTGTGTGTGTAAATGTATTTGTACAAGAATCTATGTCAAGGATGCCTCTTACACAAAGACATATTTGGCTTGATGGATTTTATTGATTTCTATTCCCTACAATGAGTTGGGGGGGGGGGGGCTCACTCTGTGTGTGTGTGGGGGGGGGGGATGTCTTTGAAAAACAATATAAAATTGAAAAGGGAAAAGAATGGACAAGACATGTCCATCAACTGCCACTCGTGTATTTGTCTGGTAATCCTGAAGGGCACCATTGAAACTAAACATCCCTCCATGATCAAGAATGTGTTGCTTGTTTCACTGTCAATCAAGCAGAAGTAGGAGGGAAGTCGTTCACTCAAATAGTTATCAAGGCGAGCTCAGGTTGTTTCCTACTTTATTATAATCCAAATTCCTTACTATGATAAAAGATGGACTGAAGATCATCAGCTGCGTTGAATCAAACCTCTCGTGTGTGTGTGTGTGTGTGTGGGAAGGGGGGGGTGCGAAGGTCACAGTCTGCGCCTCCCCTCTGCTGTTTGTAGGTCAGTCGGCCATACTGTCTGCTCCGTCACTGTACCCTGCTGCGGCAGACCTTCGCCGCTGCGTTCCCACTCTCAGTCATCCAGCAGTGACTTTCCAGTGCAGCTTGGCAGCAGTGGTCCAGTAGCAAAGGAGCGCTGGCTGCAGAGCGTCTGTCCTTCTGTAATGACCTCTGCTTCATTACAGTTAGAGGGGACCAGAAATGAGGGAGCCGTGTTCATGTCCCTGCAGGTTCAGGTGGAGCTCGTGTGGTTTGAGCGCCCTCTTGTGTTCAATGAACCCTCTGTCCTCTTAGCTTTGTGCTTAGTCTGAGCGACCATTGATACACAAAAAAAGAAGTGACACAATAAAACACCATAGCATTTTCAGATGAAAACAAAAATCTTACTTATTTGGGTTAGCAAAATAAGTGATTAGTTTCAATAAACTATTGAAAAATAACTTTCAAAATGTAGTTAAATGCTTTTAATTTTTCTTAAATTGAATTTACAGACCTAGACGGCACGGTGGTGCAGTGGTCAGCTCTGTCGCCGCACATCAAGAAGGTTCCGCGTTCCAGTCCCGACTTGGGCACAGGATCTTTCTGTGTGGAGTCTGCATGTTCTCCCTGTTCCTGTGTGGGTTATCTCTGGTACTCCAGCTTCCTCCCACAGTCCAAAGACATTCAAATGGGGACGAGGCTGATTGATACTTTAAATTGACCGTAGGTGTGACTGTGAATGTGAATGGTTGTCTGTCTCTATGTGTTGGTCCTGTGATAGATGGATGGATCCACAATCTGACTTCTGATTTGTGACATTTAAAACCCTACTGCTCTCTCATGGATGCTTCAGGAATATTCTCTCATTCACTGAGTCTCCTTAATGATTAGCTCATGCTAATAAAAACTTAAACTAAAGGGATAAGTTGATTTCTTATAGGAAACATTAAATGGTTCCCATTGAGGATAATAATTGCAACACCTTGACAGGAGAAAGGATATTCACGGTCCATTGATTCATGACTTACCCAACTGAGCTGCTCAGAATTACAAGTACAGGAAACGCAGCAGACTAGGTCAGAGTCTGCTCTGGACATGAGAATGTGGTGTGATATTATATCTGAAGTTCAAGATGTTGGAAGGAAGGAACTCAGGATATCAACATACATTTGGTTGAGAACAATGACGTATTTTCAAGTGTTGGGTGAAGAATTCCGGTCATATCTGATGGTCAGATTGGAAGGCTGAATTTTCCTGCGCTCATCTGTTGTTGTTGCTATATTTATTCAGATTTATCTGGATTGTAAATCTTAACACATGTTTGAGGATTTATCATTTATTCATAAAGAATCTGCCACTCTCCTTGACCTAGTGATAGTGCTTCATGCTTTCATAGACATGAACACTTAAGTTGCAGCCCTCACCAATAGAGTTGTCTGTTTTTTTTAAGCTCATTGTCTAAATGTAGGCAAAGTTGGGAGGAAGATTACCCAGCACCTTGGCTCCCTCTGGTTCTCTCTCTGCTTACTCCAAGATTGATAAATGTTGCACTTGTAGACTTTCCTAAATGTTAATGAATGAAATGGATGAAATTCTGAGTTAATTTGGGGGTTTGTGTGACGCTCCAAGCGATGTATGTGTAATTTACAGCTGAAATGGTACCCACAGAGTAGGATAGCGGAGTCTGGGATGTAAGCATGTAGACCAGTCTTTCCTAACCTTTTCCCACTCAGGGCCCACTTTTAAGTCTCGAAAATTTTCGCGGCCAACCTCCAACAGCTGTTGATTCACATCAGTGTCTTGTCTCCCTTTTCCTTTTCAGTCTCCCTGTTGTTCGCCAGCATCCTTACACTTCAGTTTCACCCATCAGCATCAAACGTTCACAAGTCAAGTGCAATGCAGTGCCCCTGCAAAGTGGTCCAGCCCATAACAACAAAACTTCCTTTCTCACATTTGCTTGAAACAAAATAGTGAAAATAATATTAAAACATTTTAATGTCCTTTTCAATGTAACTGAGTTTTAACACTTAAAACATTATTCTGTATATTTGTATTTTTTTATAGTTACATTTTGGCTGCACAGTGGTGCAGTGGTCAGCACTGTTGCCTCACAGCAAGAAGGTTCCGGGTTTGAGTCCCGTCTCGGGCACAGGATCTTTCTGTGTGGAGTCTGCATGTTCTCCCTGTTCCTGTGTGGGTTCTCTCTGGTACTCCAGCTTCCTCCCACAGTCCAGAGAAATGCAAATGGGGACGAGGCTGATTGATACTCTAAATCAGGGGTCTCAAACTGATCCAGTAAAGGGCCGTGTGGCTGCAGGTTTTCATTCCAACCAAACAAAAGCATCACCTGATCCAACAAATGAGCAGTGTGGACACAGCTTAGTTGATTTAAGTAGAATCAGGTGTTGCTTTTGTTAGGTTGGAATGTAAACCTGCAGCCACACGGCCCTTTACTGGATCAGTTTGAGACCCCTGCTCTAAATGAAGGCTGTGAGTGTGAATGATTGTCTGTCTATATGTGTTGGCCCTGTGATGGACTGGTGACACGTCCAGGCTGAACCCCACCTCTCGCCTGAAAGCAGCCCCCGTGACTCTCTACAGGATAAGCGGTAGAAAAAGGATGGATGGATGGATGGATGGATAATTACTTTTCTACCCCCCACAAAAATCATACAACTGGAAATTATTTGGTGGCCCACTTGCAATACCTACGTGGCCCACCAGGGGTTGTGACCCTCAGGTTGGGTATCACTGATGTAGACAGTTGTTTTTAATAACTCTTACTGCCAGAAGAGGGAGACAAAGGTGTCACATTAAAGCTTTTACATATGATTCATTTTTAAAATCTCTTGCACAATTCAGTTTCTTAATCATCTCTTTTTTTTTTGTTACTTTCTGCCTGTGTTTTATCAGTCTCCTCCTAGTAAGAAGCGTAAACTTGAGAGAGCGAGGAAACCGCTGTCTTTCACACTTCCAGAGGCGGGTCTGAAGGAGCTCCAGGCTAAAGCGCGTTCTCTGGGCTATGCCGCCAGCAACCCTGTCAATAGCATCACAGCTCTACTGGAGAAGACGCTCACTGACCTGAGGGTAAGCTTCAGGCCTGCACATGCACTCTGACATAGCCACCATCGCCACGGTGGTTGAACTGGGAGCTGGGATATTCCATCAGCTATTGTGATCACCATCAATAGGAGAGCTTTTAAAGGGATTGTTTTGGGAAATACCCTCACTGTCCTGCCAGCCATTTTAAAGGAACAGGAGGCTCACCTCTGTCCAAAGTCAAAATCTCAGCAGTTCACTTAAGTTTTTGTACACTTTTGTGACACATTAACAACTTATGATGGTAGTGAGCTTTAGAAATCAGTGAGCTGGTGAGGTGTTTTCTCTTCTGTCAGTGTGCTAAGATTAAGCCTATAACACACTTGAGACGTGCAGTATGCACAACATCGGCAGTGTAGCAGGGTTTTTCAGTAGCTACACTGCCTCTGTTGGTCCTGGCTGCCTTGCAATCATCTATGTTCTTGTTTCAAACATATGATGAGGAAAGAAAAAAAGACCTGCCTCAAAAAAAATAGATATGTGGAGTACAATGACGTCTGGCATGATGGACGTGTTCACTGTTGCGGCACCAAATGATGATTGACTGCAGCGCCCTCACGTTTGTGTGCTGAATGGACTCGGAGTGTTACAGGCTTGACAGCAGTCTTCTGGCTGAAGCTTCTTCCCACCCTCACATCTGTTTACTATGTATCAGTCCGTCTCTGACGGAAAGTGAATGATCCTCTAAATGTCAGACTAATCCTTTTCACCTTTAATGCAGCAAACTTCTGTCTGCGCTCACTTTAAATTCACTTTGGTGTCTGTCGTTTGTCTGTTGCTTGGCGCTGCAGGTCCTACACAAACGTTTCCCGTGCAGCAAGGAGGGGCAGAGCCTCTTTCTGACAACTGTGGAAAACACTTGGATCCATGGACGGCAGAAACGCCGTGAACAAAGACGTCAACTGCGAGAGCTGCCCAGAGCACCTCACTGCTCTTCAACCAGCTCTCAGACCACTGCAGCCACATCCGTCACAGCCTCTGAAAACCAGCCACCTGCCGTACAAACCCCCCAGGATGACCACATCAGATGTTCGCCCCCCCAGGAGGAGATCCACAACGTCGTCATTTCAAATGAGCAAAGTGTAGAAGTAACACACAACACAAGTGAAGAACCAAAAGAGGCCCTCCCAGGTGACGATGTAGACATGGAACCTTCTCCCTGCACAGCTGAAACATCTGGCCCACAGGAAGCAAGCAAGTCACCGTCAAAGGGACCCCTGAGCCCGGGGGTGGTTGAGCACTACCTGTTTAAGTGTCAGCTGAACGTGATGCTGGAGGAGAGAGATGTAGTGATTGAGATGCACTGGGTTGAGGGTCACAACAAAGACCTGATGAACCAACTGTGCACTTACCTGAAGAACACACTTTTGAAGTCTGTCGCAAAGCCTTAAGTGGAGGACTTTTTTCACGCTTTTTTTAAACAATGCAAAAAAAATAATTTTTCAATTTTTATAGAGGAGCTTTCGGTACACATCTGAATGTTTGCTTTCTAAATGTGAAGATGATTCTCCTGTTACCAGCTATAAAAGAGGATGAATCCACTGTGACTTCATACCAGGGAATCTGGGTTGTAATTAATGACTTGTTGAGTTCAGTTGTACCTTGTCAGTCTACCTTTTAAGGTAGTCCATTTGTTTACATTTTGTGCTCCAATTTGCCAAGTCATTTGGAATAAATTAGTTTTTTATGAGATTTTTGCTAGTTCGGTGTTCATTTTGTTATCCCTACCAAATAAACTGTTTTTTTTTCCATATCAGATCCAGATTAAAGATTGGATTTAGTTAAACAAAATGGGAAACTAGAAACCTGAAACCTCTGTGTCTGCAATATTTGTCGTATTTAGACTCATGATGGTTACATATTTTCATGGAGGAGAAAAGTTGTCTTTCTGCCTGGGTGGAAGTCGGCGCTTGAGCCTTCTTGTTATTTAAACAGACATTGTGGGCACCTTAAGGTTTTTAAGGGTGTAATGCCTTCGAATGGCCACAAGAGGACGCGGAGTGCACGTTGTTATTCCCGTCTCAACCTGCTCCATGAAAACAGTTTTGTTTGCGGTTTATTAGACATTTGTGAATGGATTTAGGTGATAGTTTATACCTGTGTGACTTTAAAATTACATCCACTCTTTAATTCAGGATCTTCCTGAAGGCCCTCAGCCTTTCCTTTACTCTGAGAGCCCTCAGGACTGTGGCTATTATTATTACTGAGTTGCGACTGACCGACTTCCTGATTTGAGCTGAGTGAATAGCAGGAAGTGAGATCAAAGTGTGAGTGGGGACAGTCCGGTCCTGTGAGGCCAAAATATGGCCCTTTAGAGCTGTTAATGCTCCTGATCTCAATTAGGGATTTGTCTTGTTGCTTACACTTGCTCAGATGATTACACTCGTGAAACTGTGAACTGATGTATTAATACGTCTAAATCCATCATCCACCTGAAGGTAGTTTAATTATGACTGATTGACCATTTGGCATTTGTTCCTTCACAAACAAATTTCAGCTCCTTTTTAATAGTATTAAACCTGAACCTGTTATTTTGTCAGGTTATTGCTTGCAATGTAAAAAAAAAAAAAAAAAATCTAAATATTCATTACCAATATTCAAAACTTTGATCAGACAGCAGAGTGATTGTAATTGGTCATGAACTGGAATAAATTGAACATTTTGTAACCTTACATGATATTTGTGTTCAGGTGATACCAACACATGAAAAAAGTGACCTTACAAAATGCATTTGTAGTATATCAAGATGTAAAACCTTAAATAATTTTTTTAATCAAAATTTTTGCAGTTACCCACAGCCCACCATTAACTTTCAAAGTTGGCCTCCTGGGAAACAAATATATTTCAATTAAGCTCATGGATGCCGTTTTCTAGCTGCCAGGGACCGCGACTGCGGCGGACGCTGATTAAGCTGCAGGTTGCAGTCCTCTCTTACGTCCGCAAGCATGCAAAGACGACAGGTGCTTTCCGTGTGTATAACTCCGAGCTGGGTACGAGTCTTTCTCGCCGTCGCCGAAGAAAGGGAAGTAAGTGAGCTGATACGAGGCAGCAAGGCGGAGATTTAATTGGGTGTGAGCCGAGCGACATCGTTCCTGGTTGGGACCTGAGCGCTCGGCTCACCGACCTGCACTGAGAATGCGCTCCGTTATCCAGCTGCCTCCGGAGAATCTGACGGCGCATCCGTCTCGGATCCAGGCGGAGCTACGTGTCGTCTGCTTCTTCTTCTTCTTCTTTTTGGTTTTTTTCGGCGGTTGGCAACCCACCAGATGGAGCATTGCCGCCCTCTTCTGTCCCATCGCGGAACACCATCTTTCCCTACTTCTAACCCCTACACCTAAATCCTACCTCTAAATCCTAAACATAATCCCTAAACCTAAATCCTATCATACAATCCTGTATCCCTCAAATACTCTAAAAGAACCCTAACACTCTCCCTATCCTCCATCCTTAGAACTCCCTCCAGACTGATCTCACCCTTCTCCATGTTCCTCCACCTGTCCCTCATCACCCTCCTCTCTACCTCATACCTGCCACACCTCAGAAGTACGTGCTCTACCGACTCTTCCTCACCACAGCCCTCACACAGCCCTGTGTTGTGCTTCCCTAACACCTTCAAAGTCCCGTTCAGCCCACAGTGTCCCAGCCTCAGCCTCACCTTCACTACTTCCTCCCTCCTCTGCCCACCTCCACCCCTACACCCTCTAGCCCGCACACTCCTCTGTACCCTGTAAAAGCGCCTACCCTTCTTCTCTTTGTCCCACCTTCCCTGCCACATGCCCATCACCCTCTCCCTCACTATCACCTTCACCTCAGCCCTACTCACCCTCACATTCATCTCCACCGTCCTCTTTACCAACGCCTCCTTTGCCAACTCATCTGCCTTCTCGTTCCCCTCCACCCCCACATGTGCTGGTACCCATAAAAACCTAACCTGACCCCCCCCGCTGAACCATCCCCGTGTCTGCCTGAAGAACCTGGTACAAAATATCCTGACGACAACCCGTGTCTACGTGTCGTCGACCCGCCGGTTGAGTGGCATTTCGACGCTCTTGCTACGCCGCTCACCTCATTCAGACTGTTTTACATGAGCACAGTTATTGCTTGAATAAAGATGAACCGGTATAGACATTGGTGTGTTCCTCGTCTTTCTCCTACAGCAGCCGGTGTAATCAGGTTTATTTAAGGACGACTCTTGGATAAGCATTCCTGTAACCCAACTTTAATACACAAATCAAACCCCTGAACACATTAGTGTTGTAATATATATTTTGTAAGTTCTATTCTTGCACCTTATTTAAAACGTCCGTCGCTGCACCATGTTATGTGTTTTGTTGTCTGTGTGCTCTTCGAAGACCATTATTACTGAATCAGACAACGGAACAGTAATAATATCCAGGAATACACAACATGGACCAGCTACTAAATTATCTGTAGCAAAAATGTGTCCATATTCCGCCTCCGACCACGCATCAAGCCATATTCTAGGCTCCAGCTGGGCTTGTTCCTCTGGACCTGAGCGGCCGTTGGGTAGTTAGCCTACTCGCCACATTAGCTTTCGTCTTCAAACTGACCGCCGCCTTTAAATGACAACTGTTTATCGACGAAGGAGGAGGACGTGACTCAGCTCCCGAGGTTTATGCCACAAAAAAGTCCCAGTCCAGATACTTCCATGTTTTGCGAGGTTCTCTGTTACAAGCATGGGAGGGTGTGTGTCTGGGGGCGGTTACAACGCTGCATGATTCACAAACCTTATTTGTTCCTACTACTTTGAGCGCCATCTTGTTTGTAACGCCTCTATGTGAGTGGCAGTTTCTACTGAGGGGGTATCCGATTACACGGTTCCTGCTTCAGACTGGGGAACTTCTCCCTGTACCGCACAGGCGCGTTTGCTTTCTTGCTTTAATTCTAAAACAACTACGCCAGAGTCTCTCCAGCCCTACAGAGATGAGCATCGAGACGCTTCTGGAAGCAGCCAAGTTCTTGGAATTGCAAGCCCAACAACGACAGAAAGCACGTGGTAAGCTGGAGTTTATTGAAAAAATATATATAGTTTATGTTTCTCCACCACCTGTATCTAGCAATCTGTAATCTCAGAGAAATATATGATAAATCTGTGTAATCCTCATGTTCCCGTTCACAGGATACCGGGGTTAGCGCTTTCCTATTAACGCCATACGTAAACCGTCTGCATATTTAGAGTTGAGTGGGTCTCTAATGTGTGTCAGTCAGTCCTTGACATGCTAGTTTTCCTTTCACTCTGGCGCGTGTGTGTGTGTCACCCCGGTGCTGTGTGTGTGTGTGTGTGTGTGTGTGTGTGTGTGTGTGTGTGTGTGTGTGTGTGTATCCATGTAAAACAGCTCCAAACACTGACGAGCTGCTGCAGTGTGAGGCGTCACTGGGCTGAGACCTGCTGCACGGTTGGATGGAATTGTTTATGTGCGACACCGGGGGGGGGGGGGGGGGGGGGGGGCGAGGGAATTGGCTAGCACCCTCCTGCCGCCGTCATCTTCCTCTGTGTGGGTGACTGACCAAAACATGAGGGGAGATAAAGGGCGGTGGCAGGGAAACGCGAAGCTTGACCCGACGTCTTCAGTCGGGGATCGAATGACGCTGGCCGTCAGGCTTCCCACTGCACGCGCTCCTCCGTCCCCCCCTTCTTCCCGCTCCTCGAGGGTCACTGGATTACACCTCATCCCGCGTGCTGATTCCTTAATCTATGTGTGTCGTGTAATTGTGTAATATTTAAACTATATGGCCCTACAGTCGCGCCTAAGAGCTTTAAGTGTCTGTCGATGACGTGTACCACAGACACGCCCACCCCCAGTGTCTCGAAACTGCGTGGTGTTCACGCCCCTTTCACCACGTGCGTACCGGGCAACCCCTCCCCAAAGATTGTTTATGCAGAAGATGAGTCACGACTGCGCTGCGTGTCCTCTGGAGATAATCCGCCACCGCAAGGAACAGCGCGGTACATTGCAGGGATTCGTGTCCTAAATCCCGACGATGTACTAATTCTTTACCGCGCCGACTGCTCCAAAGGTCAGAGTTGAACGTTTCAAAGCTCCAGTGCCAATAGAATTCACCAGAATTAACTAAACTACAGCGCTTGCGTGTCATTGTTAATAAAGCAGAAGAAAGTACAGCCTATAAATCCTCCACTTTCCTATTACAGATTATTATCTCCACGCTTCAGTATCACACAATCACATCATGAGCGTTAGCGAGACCCTCGCTGTTGTTAAAGCAACATACTTTTCTTTTTTTTTGGCAAATTCATGTTTGAGTAGTCAACCTGCTGATTCTTCTCCAGGGCAATGCGGCATGGAATTCTAAAAGCTGTTGTTGGAGCGTTAAGGGGATTTATTTGCTTCCTAACATTGTTCAGAACATCTGTAGAGTGAGAGCTCCTGCTCTTTCCCTCCTCCAGCTCCTCCCACTTTGCTGCATTGGGAGAGAATTCCTCCTCCTCCTCTTCCTCCGCTTCCTCCTCCTCCTCCTCCTCCTCCTCTTGCCTACTGTAGCAGGTCACTATGTGGAGGAAAGTAGGCCAGTGCTTGTCTATGCAGTTATATAATGTCTGTGGAAAACCCTCTTGTTTTTTAATGTGCTTTATAGGTTTTCTACCAGTTTAGCTGAAATCCTCTAATGCGCGTCGGCACCACAATACTCATTTATCATCGAATCATTTCATGGTGCCCGCTTATGAAATCTGCCTGGAGTCACCAGGACATCCTGTACTTTTTGTCTTTCTTAACTGGAAAAATAATAGAATATACAGTGATCAATGACATGACTTCATTGGAATCAGGTGACCTTTAAGTGCTCACCTGAGCTGTGGTAATCTGGAAATATCACGTTCCTCTGCCGTGATTTTTTTACACTGATCCAACCAGTTCAGAAGAGCTGCAACACCGTCTGGACAAATAGGGATGACGGCATGAAGATTCAGTGCCGGGAAATTAATCAACTGTCATTTTCAATTATAATCGTGGCTTTGCCTGCAGTGGCATCTTCACCACAACTCAACATTTGTTTGTATTTGTAGTTTGTTTGTTTTTTTTATTGTATCTGAGTCTTTTGTTCTATTTGGTCAATTAAATTCATAACAGAGATCAAAGTGTTTATCACAGTAATCAGGATTATGATGTTTTCCGTTGTCGAGTAGCCCTGACAAGGGCTGATAAATATTCCTCTGCTTCATGTTATGTGTAATTCGACATTCTTGTTTTTACATTTCTGCTTTTATTTTTTTATTTTTTTATTCAGATAATCGTGCAGTGCTTCAGTGAGAAGGTGCTTGTGTGTAGACACTCGGTCTGTAATGTTTCTGAAAATTGATTTCTGAAATTTCAATGTGAGGACATTTATCCCAGAGTTCAGCTTCCTTCAAAAACCCAGAATATTAGATAAGTCCTCAAAGCACAGATCTGTGAGTGTTGTTCCCCGCCAACACACTGTATACGAACACCAAATGTAACAGCTCCCCTTAAATGAAGCCAAATGAGCTTGATTGCCCCCTGGTGGCTTGTTGTTGCACAGGTCAAAAATCCCACCTCCTCCGTGAGTGATGACTTCTTTTTTTTTTTTTAAGGTCAACCTTGAAAAGTTAGAATCATCAACAAAAAAAAACAATCAGATTTTTACATTGGATTTTGGATTATTGCAGTTAAAAAAAAAAACTTTGGCAAAAAGTTTACTAGACTTACATTGTTTTTTTTTGCATGATAATCTCAATGTTTGATATTTGAAGTGTAAAGTCAAACGCTAGACGTTCAGCGTTGAAGATGTGTCATGAAGAAACTGCACTGCGGATGCAACGTAGCAACAAGCAGCTTTGAACTTCCTCTCCATTCGGTGTGATGACATTTAAAATCTGCAACAGCCTAGTGTTCATCTCTGCAACAAAATTCTATTTTACCACCAGGTTTTGGGTTACTCTTTTTCTTTGGATTCAACTCCCCCTCGCTGATTAAAAAAAAAAAAATTATTTAACCTTTATTTAATGAGATAAGAAAACCCACTGAGATCAGGATCTCTTTCACAAGGGTGACCCGACCAAGCGGTCAGCACCACATGTCATAGAACAGTTTTAGGAAGTGACAGTTTCGATTAACAACATAGTATTTTCGGTTAAAAAAAAGAAGCCTGGGAACTGTAACACAACAATTAAACAATAATTTAAGATTTTAACACAGGCACTGTTACATGTTCTCACGCTGTCCCACAGGATAGAACAAAGGCTCCAAGTAGAATAAATTCAGGGAGTTTCAGTTCAGTCTGTTGCGTATTCCATGCCGAGTGGACAGCAAAGCTGAAAGCTCTCTTTTTTAATTCAGTTCTTACCCGAGGAACAGATAGAACAAGTGTAGTATGAGAACGCAAGGCATAGCGGCTGCTTGTGCTCTGCAATAAAGCACATAAATAAGGCAGAACCAGGCGTAAATGAGCCTTTTACGTTAGTGTCAACTAATGTGCCTATCTTGAATGCACTCAATTAAGGAACAGTCCATCTCATGTACAATTCACAGTGGTGAGTGAGACGACTTCAGCCAGTGACAAATCTCAGTGCCAAATGCAAAACAGCCTCCAAGGACTTGAGACAATCGGATGATGCACTCAAATAAAGCATGTCCCCATAGTCAAGGATGGGCAAGAAGGTCCCTGTCACTGTTTTTTTTTGGACCCTGAGAGAGAGACAGGTTCTATTTCTGAAAAAGAATCCAAGCTTCACCCAAAGTGAAGTGACCAGAATATTAATATGGGCTTTAAATGAAAGCTCCTGATCAAGGATTAAAAACCCTAAAACCTGATGTATAGGTTTTCCTTTAGATGTTACAATATTTGTAATGTTCTGTGGAAGCACCTTTTTGTATGAAGAGGAAACCATAAGCTTGGTTTAATCTGTGATTAAAACAAATTTAAGATCAAATAAACAAGACTGGATAACATTAAAAGCAGCATGTAAAAACTCAAAAGCCTGAGTGAGTGAGTTTGAACAGCAATAAATAATGGTGTCGTCTGCATAAAAATGAGACAATGCATTTGACAAGTTATTACAGAGATCGTTTGTATAGATTGAAAATAAAATGGGTCCCAGCGCTGAACCTTGAGGCACCCCTTTGGTAATGACCAGGAAAGAAGAGGTAGTTTCAGCTACCTGAACCCACTGTGCTCTGTTGGATGGATAGCTGGCGAACCAGGCAGCTGCATGCTTTATAAGCCAGTGTGATGTTAGGCTTGTCACAGCAGGCTGTGGTCTATGTATCAAATGCTTTTGACGGATCAATAAAAATAGTGATTTTTGCTGTCCAGAGACTCAATTAAATCATTTAGGACCTTTAGTGCAGCTGTAACAGTGCTGTGCTGTTTTCTAAAGCCAGATTGGAGTGGAGATAATATGTTATTTGTTCTTAAAATTCCTGTAGTTGGTCACTGAGGATCCTTTCGAACAGTTTGTCTAAAATACACAATTTAGAAATTGGTCTGTGGTTGTTTACATTTGTGGGTTCACCCCCTTTTAACAGGGGGAGAGCAAAGGCCAACTTCCAGATTTTAGCCTGCGGAGTCAAGGGTGTGTTAACACTCGCCAGGCCAGCATTTGTCAGTTCAGGGTTTAGCAACTCAAACAAGGATCCAGCAGAAATCCAATGTTCATTTAAATGATTAAGTGTGTCTGTCTTATCAGACAGTGTACCAGATTGAGTAATTAAAGAACTTGGCAAGTCATTAGTTGTCACGTGATTTGAAGGCAATGTTACGACTTGCCAAAATTTTTTAGGGTCATTTATATTTTTGATGGATTCATTCAAGTAGAAGTCAGACAGCACTGTTATTAAGGGAAGTACATTGACTTCTAAGCTGGCGAAAACTGAGCCAGCCTACCTCTGTCTTTGTTTTCTGAGCCCTGGCCCAAGCAATGTTTCTCTCTTTGAGAAGTTTTTCAATTTCAGACGAAAACCAGGGATTATTTCGGGCCTTTTCCCCCAATTTTTGAAAAGGAGCATGTTAATGACTATACATCAGAATTCATCAAAGAAGTATTCCAGATCCAGCTCTAAATCATCAAATAGAGCAACTCTACTCCACTCAAAGGCAGCCAAGCAGCTGAGGTACAGAAGTTTTTAACATCTCTTTTGCATAAAATACTAGGCTTTGACTTTGGAAGCTTAGTTTCTTACAGCTGCAACGGTACAATGATCGCTCAGGTCGTTGGCAAACACAGCTCCATCCGTGTTCTTGTGGGGAGAGTTTGTTAAAACAATATCAGTTGAGGCAGTCAGCCTGTCGAGATTTAAAACACCAACTGCAAGAAGCTCACTGGAATTAAACCCAATCACACAAGATGTTTCAAATTGTTTCGTGATGGAGAGTGAGGCGAACGGGGTCACATGATGGTAACAAATAGAACTGAATGCAAAATCGAAGGTTCCAGTGACTCTCAGGTCTAAGATCTCCAGGGTGTAAGGTGTTCCTTAATAACCTTCTGGTCCACTGCTGCTTTAATCTGACATCCATGACCCTGAACAGTCCAGCTCCCATAGCAACCAGACAGTCCCTCAGCATCCACAAGACATGGAGTGACTTGTACTGGGTCACACTAAAAAGAATACAGCAGTTTTTCTTGTCTTTTTTTTATCCCACCATCTGTCTTTTGAGGATTTGAAGAGAAATGCACATATTAGCTTGAGATCAACAAGTAGTACATTGAAAAGTGTAATTTGTAGCTATTCAAGTCTTTGCAACTCCAGTCAGAAGTGTGACTTGGCCTGTGGAAATAGATTTGAATAATGGCGTTTATTGTACTCCTCCTAACATGCAGCATGTAATTGTTCGTACATGTTCGGGTCCTGAGGTTATGTCAGCGGAGATGAAAAGCTGTCCATCCATTAGCAACAACCTTCTTTTGTATATAAATAAAAATAAACACCAGCAGCTTCTTGATCGTCACACTGGTGTGAAAATAAACCTCATCATGGAGGACCCGCTACTGCAGCATTTCCAGCTTTTTCTTTTTCGGGGTGTTTTCTTTGATAATGTGATGCTGATTGTTTCATGGGGTTTTGGCTGTCAACATCCGATCTGTCTGTGTGCTAAATAAGCACTATCAGTACTGATGTGATTGGGTGGGCAGCAGATTCAGGTTCGTGTGTGATGATGTATTACCGAGGATTTCTAAAATGGTTTGCCAGCTGTTATATCAGTTGTTGTATAAATTTTAGGACAGTTTCATAGGAGCAGCTGAATGTGAAAATAGGCCGATTGATTTCCTCTCTTAGATCTTTGAATCCAGGTCATGGTTTTGTTATTTTCTCCTCAAGTGGTGTGATTGTACACGTTTGTCACATTGATGTGTTTTGTTCCCTCCACAGAGGATGAACGAAATGAAAAGTTGAGTCTGGAGCAGCTGACTGAGCAAAGACGCACTGATGTGAACCATAACTCAAGAATCCACGTCAACAATGTTCCTAAAGCTGAGGAGCTCCGCACCGAGCACCGCCCCACCCCCATACCGCCATCCCTGCCTCCTCCTTCCATGCCCATTACAGTCATCCCTATCCCAGTTGTCACCCCCAACCCTACAGGCTCACCCTCTCTGCCTCTTGCCATGCTGTCCCCCCCAGCTGCCCCACCTCTTACTTCCCCCAAGCGGGACCCTCATTCTCCTCAGGAGCAGAGTGCAGCCGCTCTGCCACGCTCTCCACAGCCCAAACCTGAGCACCCGACCGCTTTGCTGACTGGCAATCACAAGCAACTGATACACAACCACCACCACCACCCACAGATCATCCCCCAAGGTAGTAACACTAATCTACCCCAGCAGACACACCAGCAACTGCTGCAGCGCTATCCTGGTTCTATCGTCTCCCCCCCTCAGCAGCACACCTTACTACCCCAATCACTTCAGCCTGCTCCCCTAATCAACGGCTCCAGCAGCCGCGGGAGTCCTCCTGACGACCACAAGAAACGGCCTGGAGGGTAAGACTTCTGCATGAACCTTTCACTTTTCTCTGTGACTGTATGAACATGATAATTGCTCAGTTTTCTCCATAAACAAGCGTACAGAATGTTGAAAGTACTGGGAAAGAACCTGGAAGAACCTTGAATCTTTATCATTTCTAATGATCTAAAAGTTAGCAACTGTTTGTTAATGTGTACGGCTGCTATGTCACTGCTGAAAAGGTTAAGATGATAACAAAAAAGATCAACAGTATATTGAGACCTACTTTTTTTTACTTTGAATCAGGCATCAATGTGTGTCAAGTGTTCCGCAGCAACAGAGCAAGAGTACTTTCCTGTTTTTGGTGATTATTCTTGTCGTGTTGCCCTTTTGGACACCAAATTCTCACGATGCTCTCGTCTGTGCTCTTACAGGGCAGGCACGAGAGAAGTGCATAACAAGCTTGAGAAAAACAGGTGGGTTCAACCTGTCTACCATAGGTTCCTCTGAAATTGGCGTGAGAGTACTTGTTGGGTTTTAATGCTAAGTTTGATCTTTTTTTATCAGCTAGATCTATATATTAAAAAAAAAAATCTGTATTGTTGTTTTATCGTGTGGTCAGTCATGAACTCAAGACTCGTCGTGTTCTTGTGTCCGTCAGACGAGCACACTTGAAGGAGTGCTTTGAGACCCTGAAGAAGAACATCCCGAACATCGACGAGAAGAAGACTTCCAACCTGAGTGTGCTGAGGAGCGCTCTGAGATACATCCAGGTGAGCTGCTGCTCTCTTAGCCCCGACCGCTGCGTTGAGCCACCCTGATAAAGTTTGCACCTCTTATCAATGCCCCCCGCCCACAGTTGTCATAACTACGTATAGACAAACAACATGAGAGCTGAGCTAGACAGAGGATGGAGGCTGAGTCGCTTCTAGATCAAAAACATCTGGAGGTTCGTGTCATGCGATTGTCCTCTCCACAGAAACTAGCAAGCGAATCAGAACAACGCGGTTCAGATGCTCATGTGCTAGGGAGCCACCAAACAAATATGAGCCTGAAATCATCATCTAATAAGCAACTCATGGAAGGTTAAAGCAAAAAGATGACTTTTCGGATTAGAATTAAAACAACCCACCTAGATCACAGATTACTTCGGAGAAATTAGGCCTGGTAGGAAAAGGCCCTGCAGCCTGCTGACCTCAGAGAAAACATAAGGAACAATGGCAGCTGGTAAAGTTCAAAACTTAATAAAACAGAAACAGTTATAAAAGTCATATCAGTTATTTGCATATATGTACTTCAGTTAGGACTGTCTAAAAATATGACCTTCTGGTGAATATTGGTTTGCTTAAATCTGTATTTATGTTGTATAAAAACCACATTGCTTTAGTTGTAGAGCATTCTGTTTGTTTTCAAACATAAAAAGACATTAAATAGAACATGTAGCATGTCCTAAATGTGGCGTGGTGCTGCATTGCTTCCACACGATTGAACATGATTGCCTAGTCATTTTTCAGGCCTACAGCTGCTGCACAGAAAAGGCAAATAGACACCAGTCAGACAGAAGTGTGTCAGGGCAGGGAAGGTGAGATGCCAATTGCTACGAGAACCTGGTTTCTTTCATAGCACTCTGGTGACATTTACTCTGTATTTACCTCCGTTTGCTGCTTTTTAAAAAATTCTAAATTGATATTCACATTTAGCATTTGAGTTGTCATCCACATCAATGACCCACAATATGTGGGAGAGTATTTTAGTTATAAAAGTCAGTGCCAATGTGTTCCGCTGGCCTATTTAAACTCCTTCATACATTTACCATCCAGAGTGATTTTTTTTTTTTTTTTAATGTATACAGATGTGGGTCATCCTTCTCTTTTTGTATACAAGGACCCTGTGGAGATGCTGTGAATCCTAGACACACATCAACCTTTTCAAATTGCTGCAGATGTTGGTTTTGCTCATTATTATAACCTGAACCAGATGCCCTGTAATTGGCCCTATATTGTAGTGTTGGAGTCACTGTTGGTCTGAGGAAGAGCAGCAGTAACGTGTGGTTGTGCACAGCGAGCCGCCCTCTCAGGTGATGAACTTACTGGGCCTCTGGAAGTAAGCCAGCGTATTAGCTGTTTCCTGTTCGGTGCAGCTTTACTAATGTGTATTGTGAGGAACACCGTGGGCTGCAGCAGCAGTCTGGTTATTCCTGTCCGCGCGTGAACACGGGAGGAAACTAGAACAGCGTGGGTTCAGCCCCCCCCCCCCCCCCCTTTGATTAAGCAACATGGTGTGTTGTGTTTGAGTGACCTGCCTCCTCCTGTCAACAACTGACTCAAACCGATTTCTCTCTTTCCAGAGAGGGTTTGTAGCTCATGTCTGAACAAAACAGATATCATCATTCAGCTTATAAATGACTAACCAGAGCTGGAAAATGAAATGTAAATTCAGTTCACATCAATACACAGGCTTTGGTATATGTGAGCATGACACAGTGACTCTTTCAGATTAATCAAGGTAAGTTAACATCTTTTGTCTCTGGTTGGCTTCTTTCATTGGTCCAACTGGTGTTTTTTGTTTCAGAGATTAAGAACAACTTAAAGGGTGAAAGCCAGAAAGAAAATAAAAATGTGCACATGCTGTCATCGTGACGTGGGGGATGCAGACGTGTGCTCGGACTGCTTGGCCCTGCTCATGTCCTCTCCTCCCTCTGGGCTGGCAGCGCAGAAGCAGACTCACACCAAAACACTGTAGAGGTTGAAATAAGAGGCTTTAGGTTCAGCATTAAGATCATCTTTCTTCAGATTTATCTTGTCTGTAATTCAGACATGAAGAGAGCTCATCTAGTGGGAAATAAGGGAAACAGTGATGTATGCTAGTTTGTCCACTAGCTCTGTCTTTTCAAATCAGTGACTCAGAAACTATGAGTCCTAACCTGATCCTTTTCTTTCCACATGAGCCACTTGATAGATTGATCCTGACATATAAACATACCGACTTGTTCTGTTCCCAAAGCTGTTCTCCTTGAGCCTTTAGCGGCACTGCGAAAGCTATAAAATAAGCCCTGATGCCTCTCCTCTCCTCTTGTCTTCTCTCCCCCTCCCTCCCTCCTTCCATCCTGCCTCTCTGAGCTTTTAAGGCCACATGAGCAGCAAGCACATGGCTAGCCAGGGCCGCGTGACGTCACCCCCCTGTGCAGGGCCCCCGCCCAGTGCTGCAGCAAGCAGGACTCGCTGTACCATCAGGCTTAGATACCAGCTGCAGGCAGGGAACACTGAGCAGTAAACACAAGGCTCGAGTTCCTCTCTGAGCTGACTGAACGTGTTCCTCCCGTGACTCTCCGCAAATACCACTGTGATCAGCGTTGTGCAATCTTATGTGGTTGTAGATCATAAGTAGAAGGTGCATATATGCCTTAATATTTAATATTTGAACATAATAGCATCTGTGGTTTGAGGCCCTGATACAAAACCCAGATGCCATAAAGCTGTAAATGACATTTGTGTACTCGGTTAGTGTCGAACATAAAATATAATCATTCCTTCTTGCATGTTATTTAGCTTTTGTACTTGTTACACACATGTATTTCATATCTCACTCAGGTAAATTCAGATTTATCCTAATTACCAGCAAGGAATGTTTCCTGCACGGTCGCTTTGTTCAAAATGATCTCAACCACAGCACAGCTATATTTAAAACTTCATTCGATTTGCTGTTTTAACCTGGTCTGGACTATCGGTCTGTCCTTAGCTCAGCTAAGGTTATTGGGGGAACTCGCACATGAGCAACAGTTTGCAGGAGGAAATATTTTTGCTAAAGACAAGCCTTTATCTGTTGGACTTGTGAGGCACCACGTGAAGTTCTCTGTTTCAGCTGGAAGGCACAGTTAAACAAGGGTTTATGGTTACCACGCTGTCACAAGACCTGCGTGCTGAAGCCTGATCACCCAGCCAGGTTGAGCAGCATGTCTGCAACGTGGCCTCGCGCGCTCCTGGCCCTTTAAGAAAGTCCAGCCTTGTGCAGTCTGTCCTCAACTGCTGCAAAAGTGAGTCAGTGAGTACAGCTTTTGTTACTCTCTGCTCAATCCCCCACTATCTGCCGCCCTCCCTCTCCCTCTCCGTGGGGCCATGTGCTTGGCACTTGCATTGCTTGTGACAGTGCTTGAGCAGTGTTTACCTTACACACACATACATACACACACACACACACTCACAACCACACACAATGCAGCCTATCCCTCTGCTGATCTAGTTTTTCACACACAAGCAAGGCCGAGGTGGAGCTTAATCTCTCCAGAAGGAGGGTGGTGGGGGTTTGGCGAGTGTGCAGTGGCAGTCATGTGCAAGGAAACAAAAGGTACTTGGAACGTAATGTCCTACCAACACGGTGACATGATTAGAGGGCGATGAAGCCATGTGAGATCCATCTGCCACAGACCCGGCTATCCGGGCTGGTTTAATCCCAGAGAGTTGCTTTTTTCTCTAAAGATGGTGGCTCTTTGAAACATTACTGCAGTTCAGTGGGTCTTGGTGTTTGTGGAACACTTCTCCCATCTCTCATTCTCTCTCCATGAGTCATAGTTCTGTGGCATGCACAGTCACAGAGCCACTCACGTCGGCTGCTTGCTAGACTGAGGGAGACGGTCCTGTTTACTGCGTGTGTTCTACATTTGACATGCTCTTATCCCACCCATCTGCCCTACTGACTCCTTAACACATATGTAGGTGTGTGTGTGTGTGTGTTTGTTTGAATCGGTTTCCCATTTATGTGAAGAATGAATCTTTATTAGCCAGTTTGATGGAGACACACTGTCTTCAATTTAAAGCATCTTTTGGCAAATTGTGCATGGTCTCAGTCATGGTTACCGGGGAAACCTCTGGAGGCTTTCAACTGTTTCCATGACAACCAAAGACGAGGGCATTTCAGTGCATCATGCGTTGCTGCCAACGTTGCTGCTCAGAATCACAGACGGCCCCCAAATATCCCGTTTGTCCGTGCGCATCCATCCATCACTTATCCAGAAGTGTGTGTTGGCAGCAGATTGAGCAATGTAACCCAGACATCCTTCTCAGCAATGCCCTCCGGCTGCTCCAGGAGGGACCCCCCACCCCCCCACCCCCCACACACACACACACACCAAGACATTCCCACACCGGTGTGTAATTCATCCAGCGTGTTTTGGCACTACCCATGGGCCCTCCTACTAGTTGGATGTGCCAGGAACATCCTGGTGAGAGACCCCGACCACCAACGGCTAGGAGCTTTTTGTGGTGACTTAAAGAATGATATTGTGGATTCAAGCAGTCAACATAGATCTCTAGCTGGAATTAACCTTCGATTCATGGTGAAGGCATCAGACATCCTGAGGGAACGGCAAGTAGAGTTGCTGCTTCTTCATGTTTTAAGGATTAAACGGAGCTGTTTGTCTGCACAGCAAAGTACTTTTACTTCTCACTTCAGATATTTTGAATATATTTTTCTGTGGGTTTAATTGGAATTGATGTGTGATGTTATTTTGAAGCCTAAATGCTGATGTCGGTCTCACGTCAAATATGTTGAGCTCTCCCTTTGTTTACATTATGGTAGGTGAGAGTGTGATAGACCCCCCCCCCCCTTCCCCATGCTGCACCACTAATCTTGGATAAAGACAAGAGACAGGAGCTGAGTCACCCAAGCCCCGCCCTCTCTATTTATGTACATGTGCAATGTAGCATAGATGTGCAGAGCAGATGACGGTGTCTCTTACTGTCTTTTATTGCCATCACACTCTTAACGCACAAGACGGCTTGCGTATGTGGTTTGACTGATATACGAACACACGGAGGCATGAGCACTAACAGGAAGTACACTTTATGATCCTGGCTCATCAGGTTGCTGGTTGCAGATTTCACATGGTGTTGTTTCCTTGATCACCACCCCACAGAGGCTGTCACAGTTTAGAGGCTGGACATGAACTAATTCATGTATAGCTGGTCACAGCCAGCAGCAGGGGGTCATGTTTGCGTGCCTCACAGTAGGTCCTCAAGTTATTCACACACAGTCCTTTTATTAAAGTTTTCAGAGAGTTTCAAACTTAAATTCCTGTCACTCTGCACAAGGAAGTTCATGTCAGTTTATTTAGTTTTGTCCTGTGTCAGCTGACAGGGAGCTGTAGGGAAATTGGGTCAGAGAGCCACTGCCCGGAAGCACCTCCTACTTTCCATACTTCTCTCCTCCCTTCTTCGTCTCCTTCATCTCCTCCTTCCCGCGTGCTTCTGTTGCTCTGTTGCACACAGGAAATGTTTGAATATACAGTCATTATTTTTTGGGCATGTTTAAGCTTTGTTCTACAGGATGCCACTCAGGTTTACTGGATTACCTTAGTGTAGTGAATACACACACACACACACACACACACTGGTTGAACCTGCTTGCGGAAACCAGTGTTGCTGGCAGAAGTAATTGCACCTAAAGAATTAATGAGATGAAATAAACCGACCTTTCGTGTGTGAATGTAATTATGCTGGACAATATGAATAAGCTCCTTCTGTTCAATGAAGCCTGAGTATCATTATGTTGCTGACGTGATTGTTGATGACTGCGCACTCACTGGGCCGTCGCTGTTCACACATTTGAAGGAAACAAGTGTTATGATTATGTGATGCTAAATTATGAAGCACATTTTTTTTTTATGAAGTGTAACAAGATCGTGTTTCCTCCATCATAACATACAAAATTTATGGAGCTGTTGATTCAATTACATGGCAATACTTAAGGCCATGCCGAGCAGTCAGGGTTTATGATGCCATGTACATAGTTGATTTACATCTCAGTACATGTTTTGTTAAACCAACAAACAAACTCTGCTGCAGACTGAACTGTTTGTTCACCATCTGCCACTTTCTCCTTTCAGACGTTAAAGCGTAAAGAGAAGGAATACGAGCATGACATGGAGCGACTGGCCAGGGAGAAGATAGCCACACAGCAGCAGTTAGCCGAGCTCAAGAATGAGCTGAGCCAGTGGATGGATGTGATCGAGATCGATCGCGTCCTTCGACAGACGGTTCAGCCTGAGGAGGACCAGGCCTCCACTTCCACTGCCTCAGGTAGGCTGTCAAAGCTTCCCCTGCCCCTTCCACTCCCCCCCCCCCCCGTCCTACTGCTGCTGAGAATAGTAAAGTGACATTATTTGCATTTGATGTTGCAGAAGGTGAAGAGATCATGGACGAAGACCTCGATGAAGAGACTACAGCGAGACCACCACCTGCCTTACCCGCCATGCCTCAAACTGTAAAACCTGAGCTGCAGAAGACTGTAACACCCACTCAGACCCCGACCCTGACTCCCACCACCACTACCTCTTTCATCACCCAGCATATCTCCCTTCAGCACAAAGCCCCTCTGCAGCAGCATCAGCCACAGCTGCTGCCAGTGACTCCTGCTCAGCCAGCATCCAAGCCAGTGGTCCTGTCCACACCCCCAGCCACCACATCCAGCACTCCCATTACCCCCAGTCAGGCCTTGATCCCCACCCAGACCCAGATGGTGTCCACATCAAGCTTGCACCCCACCGTGATAGCCCATGCTTCGGTGTCCCATCCATCTGTCATCCAAGCAGTCAACCATGTCATCCAAGCAGGGGGTCCCAAACACATCGCCCACCTGGCTCCTGCCACCACCACCAGCTCTGTTCAGCTGGCCCCCGGCCACCAGCCCATCAGCCACATCACTGTGCACCCGGTGACCCACCTGGGCCAGCACCTACCTGCCCTCTACCCCCAGTCGGTGGCTGTCACTCAGCCAGCTTTGATCAGTCACATCACCCACACCCTCAACCACGCCCACGCCCAAATGAACGGCACTGCATCGAGCCAGTCGGCCGCCGCCATCGTTGGCAAACAGACAACAATGGTGGCTCACCACCCACAACTGGTGGGTCAGACTGTGCTTAACCCTGTGACAATGGTGACCATGCCCCCCTTCCCCATCAGCACTCTCAAACTGGCTTGATCGATTCCACCAGGCAGCGGAGGCAGACACCCCTTGATAAGGGACAACCGCCCCAGACCACCTCAATGACCCACCGAGCTTCAGTCTCAGAAGTATCACAGCAGTGGAACAGCACCCGGGAACATTCCTAAAACTGTCAGAGCTGGTCCACCACAATGTCCTGAAATTCTGATACACCAGGTTGCTGCACAACGTCTGTGATCGAGGTGAGCGTGCGTGGCAGTAGCGAGCAGAACACACCATCCATTAATGTGTTATGGAGACATTTGGACTTTCTGGGAACATTTCGTGCAGGAAAATGTTCATGATGAGTCTCTGAAGGTACCCTCCTCTCACTGTGACAGTCGTGGATCAACCAATAGTAAGGTTTGTACTTGAGAGGCTGTACTGGGTTGTGACAGCATAGACAGAGGACTTGACCCGCCATAAACAGCTCACTGAGAATGTGAGTTTAGAGGCGCCCCTCCTCTCCAGCAGAGGCACATGCTGCAGGGCCGGAGACAAACTGTGGACCGGAGCCTGACTCCTGATCAGGAGCTGCAGTGTCAGTGCCGTGTTACAGCAATGGCTCCCCCTGCTGTGTGTAAGTGGTCATACCATCCCAGCAAAGTAACTATGATGGTGTGGGTTAAACATCGGCCAGTTAAGAAGAAAACGAGGGTTTTTGACATGTAGGGTTCCAATTATAAGACAATCAAATTGTTACTTATTGGTTGTTTGTCTATTTCTGAGCACAAGTAACTGTGTAAGGATCAAGTTTGTATTTGTCACAGCTGCGAACACATCTGTATATCCACACCAAACAGTCAACCCATGAAATACTACAATTATCTCCTCAGACAGACGACAACAAGATAGAATACTACATAAAGTTATTTAAAACTCTCCAGTGATCTGATTTTAGGAGCTTTTGAAGGATTTTGAATGTGAATATAAAATTGATCTAAAAAATACTGGTTGCTTTGCTGTTGGGTCTTTGAAAGAAAGGACATGTGGCAGTGCTGCGTCATACTGTCGGCCCACGTCCACGTCGAAGTCTAGGATCGGTGCTTTAACAAGTGTCACAAACAAACGTGCTTTTATTTTTCTAACTATCACTGTGACGGGTATTCTCTGCGCTTCAATAAGCGGTAAATCTACCGTTCGACATCGTGCAAAGCTGTGCTCTCCTGTTCTCATTTGAATGTACTGATCTGTGAAGGAATACGGAGTAGCAATCGTCAGAATTTAAGGCCCTTTTTTTAAAAAAATTCAAAGTAAACATGTAATTACTTTAATAAAATATTATGTATGTAAACATCTAAAACTTTTTTTTTTTTTAATATTTGCTGTTGCTTGTTTCTTTGGAGAACAACTTCTCCTGTCCAGTGTAAATTTTTCAAATAGCTTTTTTTGTTGTTGTTGTACTGGGACCATGTATGTTGCTGCATATCAGAGGGGGACAACAGCAAAGACCCCTGCCCACACTGGTATCACATTTGGCCACTTTGGAAAGTATCTGCCCTGTCGTTTCTTTCTTTACTCTTTTTAAATATTTTTGTTCTGATGCGATATGATTACAGCAGTGACTTTTAGAAATGTCATTAAATCCAGAGCATCCCACACTTTTCTTCAATTCCAATTGTATGCAAATAATGAACCTAATTCAGTTCAGAATCTTATTGTAGCAAAACAAAATTTCTAAAAGTCTACAGGGATTCAGATACTTGAAGAAGCAACAATATACTTGTGTGTGTTTTTTCCCTATGGAGAAAGTTTAAATTGTATATAGCCTGTAAATGCTGGGCTGCATTTAGATCTCACTGTGTTGTGTATGAAGCTGGGAAAGATATGTCAAATAAAAAAATGTGTAAAAGTTACAAAATAAATTGTATTATGTTTATGAATATCTTTGGTTTTCTGTCTTTTATTTTAATATGAAATCCAAAAGGCCAAAAAAGATGTCATGTCTTGCCATGGAGGGTAGGAGTGAGAATTATAGACTTGCACCATTCCTGGGTTTTCTAAACAGTGGTTGAATGGAATGTCTATGCTTGAGAGAGAATTAGCTGTGGGGCAAAAAAAAGATATGGAAGAATAATAAAATCATAGAATGTTAGCAGTTACTGTAGTTTCATGACATTCTGAAAATGTTTACATGAAACATTAACTGTCTCAAATGTATTTTTGAATCGGTGACAAATGTGTGTGTGAGTATCCGAGCATACAGTAGGGGAGAGATTTACTGAGTCGCTGTCTCTACTGAAGCATTAACTCAACATCAGCTCTCCGTGTCACTGATTCTACCTTCATGTCATGTGACGCTTGGTCGATTTCTCGAAAGCGCCTTTGACAGATTTACTTAGCAAATTATTTACAAAAGTCCTTACTTCACTAAAATAGCATCTTCAACCCTCGAGTGACGTTGGATAAACTTAGTGCACAAATATGAAACAAATTCTCAAAGTGACAAATTCTTTCACAAAAGAGATGAAACACTGTTGCTATTTTCAAACAACCCAGGAAGCCATGTTTCCCCCAACTCTCCTGCAGAGTTCCCCATCTTGTACTATTTCATTTTCTATCATCGTGTATGTATTTCCTTTGTGTTCATTTTTAAAAACAGAAGCTACCTCCTATTGTGCTGCAAACACCACTGAGCTGTACATCCATCCTGTTTCAACTCCCTGCAGAACATTTTAAATGTCAGACAGTAAAGATCTTCTATCCACTAATCCACAGTAAAAATGGGTCTATCTATTCAAAGTACACGCAGTAAAGTGCTCTGGGCCCGCATGACTGAATTGATTTACTGTGATTACAATTATCAATTTTTTTGAAGGATTTGGAGACAGTGCAGCAAGATTCTTCATTGGAACACAAGCACATTATTCCCACCAACAGGAAACATGCTGCAAAATTTGGTTCTATGGTTTTCCTGCCCCCCCCCCCCCCCCCCCGCACACACACACTTTGCTGCTGCCTCCAAATAAAGAGTGTGACACACTATCATGATAAATATTAAATATCCATCCATCCATTTTCTTCCGCTTATTCCTGTTAAGGGTCGTGGGGGGCTGGAGTCTATCCCAGCGGCTTTTGGGCGAGAGGCGGGGTTCACCCTGGACAGGTCACCAGTCCATCGCAGGACCAACACATATAGACAGACAACCATTCACACTCACAATCACGCCTCCGGTCAATTTAGAGTATCAATCAGCCTCGTCCCCTCTTGATGTCTTTGGACTGTGGGAGGAAGCTGGAGTACCAGAGAGAACCCACACAGGTACAGGGAGAACATGCAGACTCACACAGAAAGATCCTGTGCTGGAGCCAGGACTTGAACCCGGAACCTTCTTGCTGTGAGGTGACAGTGCTGACCCCTGCACCACCGTGCCGCCTAATATTAAATATTCCCATTAAAAAGAATATATACAATTCTCTTTGACAACATGAAACAAAACCCAACATCTGATGGAGACATGAAAATTATATTTTTATTACAATATTAGAATTTGTATATATTGTCTTCTCCATCCACATTTGCATTTATAAATTTATTACATAAATATACTCCAAAAAGTAGAATAACAGAAGACAAATTTAATATACAACAAAAAAAAATAATTAAGAAACAAACATTTGACTCTGGGACAGAGACTTGAGGAATGTAACAACTAAAGAAACTTGCAACTTGCAAGTTAATTAAGTCAGAAAATAGGTTTGTACTCACAATATAGACATTATTGAAGAAAAAGTTCATTCCATAATTATAATCTTATCAATACTCTTTGCTTTCCTAAAACAAGAATCCAAAATTTTGGACAAATCCATTTAGTCACCGTTGGCTTTGGTTGCAAGTAAACAATTGGTTGACGCATGTTCAATACAGGAGTTTCCCTTCACAACAAGAATTTCTACCAATGAAAAAGAAAACTCCATCTGCATCAACAGATTTAACAAATAGCTACATATTTGTATTGTCCATAAATAACCATGTGATCAATCTGAGTGACCTTCACA
The DNA here is from genome assembly GCF_037954235.1 of Aulostomus chinensis. Lineage (NCBI taxonomy): Eukaryota > Metazoa > Chordata > Actinopteri > Syngnathiformes > Aulostomidae > Aulostomus > Aulostomus chinensis. The sequence goes on from NC_141329.1 coordinate 7,158,169, forward strand.
ATTCATGCAAAAATAAACACACTGCATGGCCTCTGATGCGAAGTTGCACTTGACCTCATGCACCATGTCACAAAGTCAAGTGTCACATGTTTGTGTGTGTGCGTGTATGTGTGTGTGTGTGTGTGTGTGTGTTGGGGAATTTTCATCATCTATCCTCTCCATTTAGATTAGGTTGCATGATGTCGTGATATGGCGATCACTAAGCAGTGGTTTACTTGGTGAGTTCGGACTGGCAAGCATTAACATCATTAGTGCCAGGCATCGCAGGGCGGAGAACACGGTGGCAGTTAAACATGCAGGTACATATAAAATTAATCTAATCCACACATAAAGATTAAACTGACCCATTTCGTTCATTCATACATAGCAGTGTACTAAAGTGTAGTTAAATAAAACCAGCAACACATAAAACATGAAAATAAGAAAAAAAAAAATATATATATATAAAAAAAAAAAAAAATATATATATATATATATATATATATATATATATATATATGTATGCATGTTTACCTATAGAGATAATAAAAATAACCTTGCACCAGAAAAGTGGGCTTAAAAATATGAACAGGTCACCAGTTATTAGATGTAAACCTCATATCAGACCTAACAAATAAAAAACAAAAACAAAACAAGACAAACACCCTGTGATTATGTGGTAAAATAAAGTTCAGATAGAGGAAGAATCAGATTTAATCATGTGCTGCTGTTTCACTCTCCTCGCCTCACAGCTGAAGACACAAATAATTCAACAAACATCTTTATTGGAGAAACAGCAGTGGTTTCCCTGCGGTGGTGCCACAATGGAGAGGATTTAAGGAGCTGCATCTTACCACCTCGCCACCGGGTCCCTGGAACGTAACGAGCCGCTGATGAGGTTGAGTGGTGGTCGATCGGACACGTAAGGATGTCAGAGTTCAGGAGTGGAATAAATGTTTCCTGGGATGTTTGTTCATCCCGGGGAAAGAGAGACTCCTGTGTTAAAAGGCGTCTTTCTGAGTGTGCATTTGATCCTGGATCTTGTGCAGCATCTCCTGCATCCGCCGCAGCTGTGAGGAGACACGAGGCGGGCGTTAGTGTGACGTCATGGTTACACAGGCAACATGACATTAACGACTCATTACTCCCACATGGCTGCACTGACAACAAATCTATCACACTCGAGGTTTCAGTCTGCTCTGTCTAGGTCACGTGACTGTGCTAACATAGTAACCCGCACTAGGATTTCATGATTGTTAAATAAATTCATGTCAGGTGGTCAACTAAAAACAGTCAGATCCATCAGAACTACTCGTGCAGGCCTTATCTGATGGGATTGTGCTTCACGTCTTGCTTTACTGGCAGAATATTGCACTGATTGACAAAATCTATTCACATTTCTCTAAATGTTCATGCTATTCACACAGAAAATAAAAAAACGTGATGAAATAAAAGTCTTTATTTGATTCAGTAAATAGATTTGTCAGGGTTAAATGGGAGGCAGAGAAAGGTAAATACATCATGGACACAGATGTACCATCAGCTGGGATTTGTTATAGTAATAAAAACATTCATTACAATTTCGTATCCTGCACCTCCAGGGACCTTTAAAGTTAATATTCACATTATTCAAGTATATTTTAATGGAATTTATTGCAAAAGAGTTGAAGTGATGGGGGACAAAAGACATATTTGACATTCTGTGTAACAACACACTGCATAAGGCTAATGTCAACTTCAGCAGAGGCGAATCGAGTTAAATGTTTTTGATGAATCCAGGGAGAGAGTTTTCTTGATGTTTCCTAGTCGTTAAAACACCAAAATGTGAATAAGAAGTTTTTTTCTGCTGTATCTTAAATTAATCTTTTATTATAATTAGGTAAAATGAAGAACTGTGTTACTCCAGTGGAACACTGAGATGTGTAGACATTGTTTGTGGTGACATGGGTTCCCATACCTGAGGTAGAGCTACACAGATTGTCCAAGCCAATAAATTCAAACTGCATATTGCAACAAGAGTGCAGGATCTTTTCTATTTGAATGTGCAAAAGAATTTTTTTCTCATTGTAGACAGCAGTATGGACCATTCCAATCACCACCATCTCAGTTGCATGAATATTTTCACTCACTCTCCACAACCGTGAAAGCCTCCTTAGACAGGCCGTGAAGCTAAAGTGTAAATGCATGGTTCATATAATAGGAACGTTCTCTGAGGGTTAACTTCCTTCTATAAATATCAAAAAAAGAATAACAACTGCTCAGCCGCTTGACTTTGCCGGCACAGAAATGATGTATATGACATTACAGGAATTCATGTTCTATTATATTATCAAAAACTGCTCTACAGTCACAGTCACAGCTCCATGGTTTGCTGAGGTGTCATTCTGCTATGCTATGAAACTACGGTGGCTGTATGCACTGCAGTGGAACGGAGCTGAAGACCGACAAATCCGTCACAAGTAACAACATCTGAGGGTTTCTACTATTATGATCGTGAGAACTTCCAGCTGAACCACACCTTGTTGCTATCGCCATAAATATATGCAACCCATATAGTGATGCGCATACATTTATATAATATAAAGCCTTAGTTAAGCTGGTTATGGAATGCTTCGAGTGATTATTGGGGACAGAGGAGGAATTTTGAGTGTGTAATGACTCATGTTTTTGCGGCTACTCATCGTCAGCCTCAGAAAACATGACCAGAACTTGCACCAGAGGAGGCTCCTGGGTAAACATCTGTGAGCTGAAGGCACTCAAAGGGCTTCATCTTCCATCTGACGGAAGTGTGTCTCTGAGTTAGACTGAGGGTCTAAGTGCTCGTGGTGGTCTGAATTGTATTCCGGCTCACACTCGTGGCCATGATCATGGTGTCGATGTAACTCCATTTCATGGTCGGTATGCTGTACCTCCTCATCTTTCTCTCGGATGAGCTTTTCCATCTCGCTGTCTGGGGCGTCAGGCACCACGGGGATAGGGAAGTCTGTGCCGCTCTCCCTGGTTAGCTTACTATAGAAAAATAGAGGAGGCAGAGATGAATCAAACTTTTCATATTTGGTTTTTGGAGAAGGAACAAAATGATCTGAATAACCCCAATATAAATTTAGTATTGAGTCACATCCAAACTTAAATGCACAAATAGTTTTTAAAGTTTAAAAGACCCTCTGACATCAAAAATGTGTGTTCAAACACAGTGCCACCACACCTGTAGCTGGACCTCGAGGTTCGAAGTCACTTTTTACAATCATGAGGTAAATCAAAACCTGTGAATTGAGAAGTAAAGCTTCTAAGAACCTAACCAACACATTAGAGCTAAAGAAGAGCACCAGGGCACCTCAACCACAGGAACGTTTCTGAGGACAAAGAAAAAACTTGAGGAAATCAGGAACTAAATCTGGCCTTTGACCAGAGGAAAGTCTAGCTTCTTTATCTATTGTACAGGAACTACATTTAGCCAAACAGTCCCCTGCTTGAGTACTGGTACTTTCCAAATCTGTCCATGAATGCTTACACCATGAACTAAATCTAAGTCAACTTGTTGATTTAGCACATTAGCTTGCTCACATTTGCAGTGCTTTGGGCTAATCGCAAATGCTAACCAATGTTCAGCAGCTATAATATTGAGCTTTTTCGACGCACAGTATATTGCTTGAACTTGTCTGGCTGCCAACACTGGCTGATTAGCATTTGACATAATGCTGAGGCAGATACCAATGTTTTTAACTTTTGCAGACATTTGGTCAGAAACCAGAGGATCTAAGTATCAATTTACAATTTGAGGCCAACGATGGTGCCAGATATTCAATCCTAGTTAAAATCCATCAATAGATGATATAACAGTAAGATTCATCCTCTGGGGATCATGAACAGCAGTTCAAGGTACCATGCCCACCCAATAGCTTTTGAAATAATTCAATCTGGAGTTATGTGGACTCACCATCTACCAGATAGAAGAAATACTAAATAGGCAGAGTAAATGACCGAATTTTTCAACTCAAAAACCATAGAATTTGTGTACCGTAGGTGTGCGAGTGTGTGTGTCTTACTTGCGATTGCGTTCCTTCACGACCATGCGGGTCATGCTCTGGATGCACTGGGCTCTGTAATTCTCATAGTGGGTCTCCCGAGTCACATCCTTCAGATCTTGCATGTGAGTGCGCACGAGCATGTTCCTCAGCTTCACAAAGTCACAGTGAGCCGAGTTTTCCACTGCAAATCGGTGTGAATATCAAAAGCAGGTTTGCATTGTACCTCAACAGAAAATGTGTGCAGCCTCCATAAAGGTTTGTAAGTTGGGATGGACTTCAAGAGGGGTCCTACCTTCTACGATGCCCCAGGGGTATAGACGACCTCGCACCCTCTTCCCTTTGGCCTCCACCACTGTGTTGCTGCCAATTACTGCAAACGGAATGCTTTCCTTATGGTGGGAACAGATACAATGAATAAAATATTACTGTTTCAAAGAGATTGCGTAGCTGAGTGGGACATTAGGGATGGTGCACTGCAGATTTGCTCATTATTCACTGAGCTGACTATAAAAAAAAAAAACGCCACAGGGGTGACATTTTTTTATAGGCCAACACTAAAGTTTGTATCGCCAGGAGTTCCCCTGACAAAAAAACGACAGGAATGGGACCCTGGATTTTGGATTATCCTTGAAAGTCAGCTCTGTGGCACCAAAGTTTATGACATTTACGTGTTCTTATTTGCAAGATAATCTTCACAAATGCAGACTTTTTTTACAAACAGCTTTTTGAAGTGTAAATGCAATCATCAGGAGTAGAAATTTAAAGTTCAGCTGGGAATTAACTGCATCGCTGACGCATGGCTTCAACGTCACCATAACGAGGCTTCATGCTTCTTCTGTTTTCGGGCTGATGATGTTTAATGTCCACAACAACAATAGTTGATAGCAACTGATGTTTTTAAGACAAAAATAGTTCAGAAATTCTGAACAAAATGTTAAAAATATCTTGTATCTCTATACCTTATTTCATATATTCAACCAAAACTTGGGTTTTTGGATTCCTACGCCACTTAATAACCTTCATGCTGGTGTCTCTAATATTCTTTTCTCTTCTTTTTACATTTCTACTCACTCTCAAATGTAAGCAGGGTCCCAAACATGATTAATTTTCAAACATGGCCCTTGTTTCATTTTCATTATTTATCTGTGATGCTTGCAACAGAGGACGCAGAGATGTAGCCGAGCACACTGCCAGCACCCTCGCCAGTTTATGGAGCAGGAGTAGCAGAAGAGGGCTGACTCATCACGACTGTGTACTCAGTAGTACACAGTCAAGGTCAGACACTCTATAGATTTAGTCTTCAACAACGTTACACTGCATTTATTGTTTCATTCCTCAGAGATGAGTTTCACACAACAAAGACATGTTTCCTGTGAGATTGTGTACGAGCATGTATGTATGTATGTACAGTTTTATGTTACTTATACATTTCATTCATTGTCATTAGAAATATCTGCTATTTCCTTTTACTGTTTCTATTTCTATCAATCTTTGAAAATATGTCTGGCAGACATGTCTTGCCATTTACATGGTACTGAATAAGGTACAACTTTAGATGCAAAAACTTCAGCTCAGGTATAAGACAGAAGATTTCTGACATTTTTCGTCTCTAACCTTCAGCTCGTGGTCCTGCTGCTTGAAGTCTTCATCTTCATCGGAGTCACAGTCGGGGAACTGGTAGATCTTGATACCATACTGTTCAATCTCCTCTCTAATCTGCAGCCAAACAAAATGAAAGACATCCTTAAGGAGTCTTACAGTCAAGTAATAACTGAAGTGGAAACTGGACAGCAAGAAACAGAAATAAAATGCTCTTGATTCGCAAAACAACGTCATTGTTAATTTTTGGAGTGTTACGTTAGCCATCCATCACCATTCATCAGGCAGAGCAAGCCTTGCCTTGATTTTCTTTTTCTTGACCTCACTAGGGGTGAGTGTGTCTGCTTTGGCCAAGACGGGGACGATGTTGACCTTCTCGTGCAGAGCTTTCATGAATTCCACATCCAGAGGCCGTAGGCTGGGAAAGATCCAGGACACATATGCAAACAACCCAGTAATTCAGTCTCTAAATGTAATATGTTGCTGTTCATGAAATGACGTGATAAACAGTTAACAACATTTCAAATCTTTTTGATTGTGTGCTGGAAGCCTGTCAACATTGATTTCCTGTAAAATCAAAGCCTGAGATGATGATTGATCAGCGCCGGTGGAGATTTGTTCAGCTGTGTGAAGAGTAATGGCTGCTGCTCATCAACAGAGGGAGCAGTTTCTCCATTACTGTGACTTTGGAAACCCACTGAAGCATTACTTTTTCTTTATGGGAGATTCACTGTTAATGAGCACACTGATGTGTAAATGCACATAAGCACAAATACACTAAAAAGCACCTCATCAGCACTCACAAGCAAATCATTGATTAAAGCAAAAGCAGAGATTTAAATTCACCTGAAGGCAGCTGCTTTAACTAGAGCAGGAGCCCGCCGCATTAAAAATGTATAGGTCGGAATGTGCAGCTCCTAGATGCTGCTGCACCAGATATTTCCAATAAATCTCAGGACAAAGGCTGTGTAGGCCACCTGAGGTACATGTGTTTAGGGAAAGTAGTCTCAAGACATCATATACAGCAGTAAAAAGAGTAATTGTGACATTACTGGGAACAGAGAGTAACTCCTAGATGAGCACTGCTGTTTTCATACCCATGACCGAAGGGTGAGATGAAGTAGAGGCAGCAGTGCACCCGGTTGTCCTGGATGTTCTTGCGGTTGAGGCCACTCTCGTCCCTGAAATACTGCTCGAACTGCTGGTCGATGTAGTCGGCCACCGACTTCCAGCTAGAGCAGACACATACACGCACACACACGCACACGCACACAGACACAGACACAGACACAGACACACAGACACAGACACACACACACACACACACGCACACACACACAGGGACCCTAAGGTTCATGGGCAATTTCATTCTAGTTGTGCCCTGCGAGGTGTCAGTGTCTTCACAACAGACTTTACCATTCTGTGTTGTTTACAGCGTCCCCAAACCCAGGGGTGTCCACGATAGTGAGCTTCAGTTTGACGCCTTTCTCTTCTATATCCACTGTGTGTTTGGTGATTTCGACTGTTTGTGTGATTCTCTCTAATGGAGGGACACAAACAAACCACGTTCAGATAGCCACAGCACATTGATGAACAAATAGTTTTTGACCAAAAGAAAAGAAAAGAAAAACATCAAGAGCAGTCGCGTCCTCACCTTCAGCGTTGAGCAGCTTCCTATCTTTGTAAAGATCTGTGAGAAAGAGACTGTTGACAAGGGTGGACTTTCCCAGGCCAGACTCTCCTTCAAACAAAGAACAATACACAAAGGGAGAGTGAAGTTAAACTTCAAAGACTGGCTTAAGCTCAAATGTCTGCTAATGTTCAAACTAGGATTTACCTGCCACCATTAGTGTGAAGTCAAATCCCTTCTTGACAGATTTGCGATGCACCTGGTTTGGAAGTGTTGCAAAACCTACATATTCCTTATCTTGGTCCTGAAACGATACAAGAACAGAAGAGATGATGTCAGAGGTCCATATGTCATCAACTAGAGTCGTATACACAACCTCAAGAGCAGGTTGCCCTGTTTAGTTAAAGATCATCTCAACTTTTTGACAGAAGTTAGGCAGCTTAAGTCCCAATCAAAGCAAAAAAGCACAGCTTCCTTCAGAGCATCGTTCACAACCTTTACAACAATTAATCATCCTTTTCACCACATAAAACAACATATTTATTACATGTGGACTTGCATGACCTTAAACAAGCAGTAATGAAGTGATCCAAATGCACACACAACCATCTTCTCTCTGGATTTCAAGCTGGATGTTCTTGTGTTACCTCATTATTGTCGTAAGGGTCAAATCGACCCCAGGGACTTTTGGGCCTGGAGGGACTGACAGGGGAGGACAAGTCAAACTCCACACTTCTGATCTGCGGCAAACTGGGGTCTGAACCTGAATCCGACTGTGCCCTGCCTGCCACGGGGGGCCGCAAATAAGACGGGGTGTGAGGGCGGTCTTCGCCCTCTGCTTCCCTGTCAATATCATGAGCCTCGTGGTCATGATGGCAGTGTGGCATACTGTCGTGATCGTGGTGGTGGGGGTCTTGCATAATGTTCGCCACCTCTGAGTCATCTGAATGGCTGGAATGCTAAAGAGACACCAAGGTGGCAGGAGGTGGTGGACAAGGCGGTGTGGAAGAACAGGTGGCAGAAAAAACAAAGGGTGGAGGAAGAATAGAGATCCAGTGAGCAGAAAACGCAATTTTAGGAGCAGTAACAGGACGCTTACTTAGCAGTTAACTTGACACAGGAAGGGTAGCCATTTGCAAATGCAGGTGGATGTATTTTAAAGAGGAAATCCTGATGACGCTATGAAACCTTTCAGTCTTGTCATCTGAATTAATTTTATTAACTGATTTCTAAAGTTGTTCATCAGTCTGCGGTAGAAACAATGCAGTGGGCAGGAAATGAATGGAACTGCATTAATATGTTACAGACACAGCTTTCTATCACTTAATGACAACAGGTCCAGCTTGAGTTACCACAAACCCATCTCAGTGGACTCGTATGGTATTTCCTTGCAATAAATATTAAATATTGAATGAGCTGCAATCCAGAGCATAAACTTAATTGTACATTCCTTGGAGCAGAATGCATCCCGCCATCAGTTTTTCCACCATTATGAGTTATAAATTGCCTGTCACTGAGCTAATGTGTAGCAGAAGGGCTTTCTTCATGTCTGTGTTATTCAAAAATTGACTATTTCAGTTGTAATGTTCTGTGAGCGCCACAACATTGACATAAAACAATAATTAAGTGTAGCACCTCCTGTTACAGGGTAAGCAGCTCCTTTAAGGCTGCCCAAGTCTAAATTCTGGACTACAGCTAAAACAGTCCAACAGACCGAGGTCTCTCTGCAAACCACGGACAAAGATAAATAATGCAGCAGCCCTGAGAAAGCAATCAGGTCATTTAAATTCAGCAACAGGCCCATATTGTGACTCCTGTTGCATCTATATACTCTGCACTACTGCATTAGCGAGGAGGTAAAAGTACGGCTGCTGGGACGTTAAGAGAGTAAGGGAAGTTTTTCGACTGCATGCTGAAAGAGAGTTGAAAATGCATGCTAGCATGTTGCTGTAACCAAATCTACTGAAGACTGTGATTACAAGGGGTTGTGGGGTGTCACTGGTACCTGGTCAGCGTCAAGGTCCCTGCTGGGGTTAGGTGAGGCGGGGCAGGAGTCGTGCTCCTCTGATGAAGACTGAACCTCATGGTCACTGTCCTCCATTGCAACTGGGGCTAGAGTGCACTCTGCAATCTCCACCCCGAAGGCAATATGCATGAGGAGAAGTTTAGCGGGGCAAACATGAGGTTCATGTCAGGAAAAGACAGGGTGGCACACCCATGGAGTTGGCAGTGAGGGAAATTAAGTACACATGGTTGGAGAACCGAGACAGAACGATAAGAGGAGTGAGACATAACGACAAAAATGAAAAAAAAAAAGAATTAATAAGGCCAAAGAAACAACACATGAAATACCATTTCCCAGAGGAAACGGTATGATTGCAGAGAAAATACGATGACTGGTTGAATTACTCGAAAGATGATTGAGTGATGCATGCTGGCATTTTGGGGGCCAGTCTAACAGAGTAATGTCCAATCTGGCCTTCAGCCATGACAGCACTACATCATCCTATTCAGTGTTTCGGGCGTCACCAAAAATGCACAACTCCAGCTGATACCAGTGCCAGCAGATAAGCTTATCTGTTCCAGCTGCACATCAGGCAGAAAGACATTGAAAGTTTGATGAAAAGATCAGACTCCAAATAAAAACAGGCTGATTCTGCCTAAACAGACTGGATTATTATTGGCTTTCTTCTTGCATTTTCCTCATTATAAACTACTACTGCTAAAACTTTTGACAGATATTTTAAAATTTTCAATTCCAATCCTCTCCAACCACAGTTAAAAAGGCCTATATCCTGTTATCCCAATATGTTTTTCAACGCAATCCATCCATCGCCTCCAGTTGTAATTATGCTGAGATTTAAGGCTGAAGGGCAGAGAAGAAATTGATAGTTTCCCAGTTTTGTAAATCAGTGACCTGTTTTCTGTGCTACAACCAAAGCCCAGAGATCAATGTCCAACATGGCCAGCCCTGTGACCTACATAGAAGAGATGGTGATCCAGAACCTTCCACAAGTTTGGAGCTGAAATGCACTCATTCATTTTTCCAGTAATTCGATGATGAAAAACCTGAGACTCCAAAATGACGAACAGACTCTGATCTAAACGCAAATCAAAGTAACCTCAGGGAGCAAAAACACATCAAGTGAAATTAAAACAACAACAAAAAACACAAACACACACAAACCTGTTCTTCACCAGAAAAGTGAACCAACAAAGTTATACCACCAACCATCGTGCTCAGCACCTGCTCGGAGCCTCACCTCTTCTCTTATAGTCCCTCACCTGTGGTACCTTTGATCAGAGTGTACAACCTCTTTTTCCAGCGTGTGCTTTGGAAATTCCTCTTCATGCCCACACCAGCAGGCAGCAGGAAGTGGAGACTGGGTGCCCCAGCATTTATACGCCTCCACTACAGGACACAGCGTCCTTCAGCCCCATTGAGCCACTCAACGCCCGGGGATACTGATCAGCAGCATCGATGATCTGTGTCATCACTGCTCACTGGCTACACACCAACTTTCATCAAGTCCGCAGCTGAAACATTATCTGAACTCTTGTCACTCCATCACACACTGAGGGTTCTCTGACTGATCAACAATGACCACTTCAAAAAAAAATGTTGATGGGTCAGTCAAGAAAAGCTGTGGTGCAGCAAAGCTAACCCATGTATCCAGCAAATCACAAGATGAGAGACGAACATGCTGCCATGATCCAACCTACTATGGTAATGAGTTTGCTTATTAAGCTGATGAAAAAACTATTTATATCCCAATGTACTTGTCTGGAACATTAAGCATTAAGGAGATTTACTCATTTAAATGTAAATTTATGCAGCAAGTTGCTCCAAATGTGATCAAGTTTGCAGGCTGCATGGTCTTAGGAGTCAGACTGACAGTCACACTCCTCCCTTTCTCCTCCTCCCTCTTTTGTGTGTTTACTGAGGTTTAGGTTTTCTTCTACAAGTGTTTCAGAGACATCCACTTTCCCTTCTTCAGAGGAATTCCTAATGTAAAGATGCAGTTAAATGGGCATCATATCTTTCATCTTTTAGCCGCAAAAGGTTCCAGCCTCTAAGTCAAATTGATACGGCAAACATGAATGAGTATAGTTCGTAGATTCACTTTGGTGCAGCCCCTTTGTTACTCATTTAACTTGGTGTCACACATCAACATTGATTGTTCTTTATATGAAAGTCTTAGCACAAGCCCCAGAGGAAAATGTGTGGAATACAGGTAGAGATGGAATGAAGAAGAATGAACAAAAACTTGGCGAGATTAAAAAATACTGTGGGTTTGACATCTTTATTCCTTTTTCCTCCTTCAGGAACACGGCTAAAGTAAGATTACTACACTGAAGAATGGAGATTTGATCAGATTTTACTGAGCGTACCTATCTCACATGTCTCACTTGTCATACAAAAGCAGTAGTACTCGATCTTCAGGGTGAATTAAATCCCAGTGAATTGCTCACCCACTCAACTTGACTTATCCAAGGATCTGCTGTAATCCAGGCAGGGTTACTGTGAACATTTTAGTTCCCAAAAAGGACTAAAATGGTTGTATAATAGAAGCACTTACGATGGAGGCATTTGAGCTGCTAAAATGTTAGGTTGTATTATCAGCAAAATAACACGTATGTGTGTGGGTGGGCGCGTGTGTGTGTGTGAAGCTAGGACATCAATATAATTATGAAACATACGATTGATTGACAATACAAACATCAATCCAACTCTCGTGAGCTATGCCTTCACACCAAAGCCACAGCTCTCTGGATTTTGATTTGGCTGGTTGTTTTTCTTTTCTTTTCTTTCTCTTTGTGCTTCTTTTTACAAGAAATTTAAAACTTTCACAAATGACAAGGATTAGCAACTTTAACTTCACAACAGAAAATTATGGATATCATCGTTTGTCTACAAAATGTAGAAATGTGTCTCTTTGTCCTCATCCTTCAATGTGAAAACCATTTTCTAAGCTAGACAGCACAGACTCCCAAAGGAAACGGTCTCAACTGAGACCTGAACCAATTACAATTTCCATAACTGGCTGAGGTGACATTTTAGCTCCTCTTGAGGGTTCCTTCATTATAACTGATGGGAAACCTTTAACGTTAGTGATGCCACACAGAGTTCACTGGTAATGAAGCAGAAAAAATAAGCCTCTGACCAGGTGACACCACATAGTTGCTGTTTCAAGACCAAAGTGGCAGTGAGATGCATGACTGGAAATGACTGAAAAAAAAAAGTTTAAGACTGCAATGTGACAAAATAGCTCCTCTGAACAGTCAACAGTAAATATACCATCCCCACTTCCAACCCCCCCCCCCCCCCAAAAAAGAAAAAGCAAGGCTAGATTTATTCACAGTCTCTACACATCAAGATAAATGACCCAGAGATAATGAAATAGTTGTATGTAGACAGGAATGTTAAACCATTGGTAACAACAACAGCTGCTTCTTTTCTGGCTGAACTGAAGCAAACATAACTTTGTCTTCATGCAAACCCCCTTGCTGAACTTTTGCTTGTAAGCTAGCCCATCAAAGATCTCCACCCTAAAGATGCTGACCAGGCAGAAATGTAATGTTCATCATATGAGATGTGTCAGATGACTAAAGCAACAATTTCACCATCTTTCTCTGTTTATTGCACACAGCCCAGAAGCGCTGCTGTGATTTTAATCAGATTTAATAAGCAGTTTATGGGGTTAATGGCAGGTTGAGTACGGCCGCTGAGACAAATGCTGTCCTCTGTAATCATGAGATGAAAGCTTATCAAAGCCATGGTTGTAAACACCAGCATTTAGGTGGAGTAAGACAAGGGAACTCTGGAATATGTCAGGAAGGATCAGACCTTCATGGCTAGCCCATGCAGGGCCTGAGAAACAATTGAAGGACATGAAACCCAATTCTACATAAACAAGTTGTGTGGGTGACTACCCTGCTTTGTTACTGTTGGATCGTGGTAGTGGGATTGGCTGCCACGGTGCTGATGGATGATGACTTGTTGCATGACATGCAGCTCTCAAGGGAAAGCCCACTTCAAATGTTCCCTGTATTACATGGGAAACGCAAGCAGAAGCTGCCCAAAGTCATAAAGCAACTATACAGCATGTTGTTATTGACCGTCTATGTTGAAAGCAGATTTCAGTTTGGGAGGAAACGTAGTCGGCAGAGTCGTTTATAATCCAGCTACAATAACTGCTCTGCTATTATTCAATGAGTGAGAAATCATTTTGGTTTGGCAAGCTTGTAGAATGAATGCTTACTTAACTGTACACTGGTGACATGTAAGGCTTCACGGGTGTTGCAGCTTAAACTACTGAATTTGGACTGTTGTTTTATTTCAAGTGATAATATGAACGTGGTTATGCAATGGCATCCCAACCAGAAATAAAGTTCCATGTTTAGTCTTTGTAATGATGCAAAATGTGACTAGACAGGCTGAACAGCAGTGAGGTTTCGCTGTGTGGTGAGGCCAGTAGCAGGTGGTGAATTGAGCCATGTGTGCTCTGTGTGAATGCTGCGGTTGTTTGGATAGTAATAGCAAGGCTCTGTGTGAAACTGGCCCAGGATGGAGAGAGTGAGAGGGAGAGAGAGAGAGAGACACACACACACACACACACACACACACACACACACACACACACACACACACACAAATAGCCCTCCCCACCTCATCTCCACACATCACTCCTTCTACAGGGCTCAAGCTCATCCACCTATAGGACAGCACAAACAAGCTAATGTCTTAATGCATGGACATATGTCCAACAGAAAGTCTTTTATCGATATTAACACTGACTGCAGTCAAAACCTGATCAATACATGCACACGTGTGTTGTATCACGTGTGCGTGGAAAAGACAGCTCGGCAGCTAAACCACCCACATGTGTTCAGCAGCCTCGTGGAAGTCCGATATTTCAGATAAACAGATATTCATCGCTGTAATTCACCAGAAAATTACCATTATTACAGCAGAATCAAATCTGAGCAGAATGACCGGTCACATGCATTCATGTGAATGTTCCAGCTTGTTCTGTATGTGCGGTATCATGAAAGTGACCTAATATCAAACACATGTATGCTTGCAGAGGAACCTGTCAATGACCTCTGTGGTAGAAGGTCAGAACAAAGAGCATGCCATAAATCAGATATTCTTGCAGGATCAGCAGCAAGATGGAAAGCCACACGCACATACCTCTGAATCACTGTTCGTTTCAGAATTTGCTGCCATATTCTCCTGCAGAAACAGTAGTGCTCCTTAGCTTTCACCAGACACTCACAGAAGAAAATGAAACCAAAGAAAAGGCGGAGAAAAGTCCTCAGACTCAGTGACCCCTCTGTAGTTTAAGGGAACCCCAAGTTACATCATTGCCTCACTAATCAAAAAGCATTCTGGGAATGCACAAGAAATGTCTTGGTTAAACAAGTGCACCTTCAATCTCTATCAGCATGCATTTGAAGCATGCAAATAGCTCCACCCTTCTCCCCAGTCTAGGCCAATCTGGGGCTGATATGCAGATGAGTGGCAGCTGAAGTGGCAGCAGCTCAAGAGCAGAGACGTCCTGACTTCAGATGAAGAGACGCTCTGTAGGGAGCCCCGACAACATCTGCCCCGCCATCGCCTTGCAGCAAGCCTTTCATGCCCTCATTCTTAGGGCCACACATGTGAGCCCTCTAGCATGCACACACACACACACACACACACACACACACACACACACACACACACACACACACACACACACACATTTTTAAACCCTGCATGAATGAAGAGTTCTGAGTTATGACTCAAGCTGTCCAAAATTACAACCAGAATACACAAAGTTGTTAAACAAGGATCAGTCTAATCAATTCAAAAATATTGGGGCTCAAGTATCACAGGCAGTCAAAGAGCAGGATACCCCCCCCCCCCACACACACACACACACACAATGGCTGACACATCCACCACAGGCCTCCTAACTGGCACCACCAGGGCCAGAGTGGCACTAGAATAATTTGTGTGTGTGTGTGTGTGTGTGTGTGTGTGTGTGTGTGTGTGTGTGTGTGTTTGTGAGTGTCTGTGGATGGGACGTGACCTGTGGCCTACATGCTACAAATAATCTTTTTATCCAATACACACTTTGTTCTTTCTCTCACTACACACACACACACACACACACACACACACACACACACACACACTTAACTAGGCCACAGCACAAAGCTTCACAGTTAATCTCAATGGATCTCTGTAGTTTGCGAGCAGTGTAATACTCAGTCATTCTTGAGCTGTAGGATTTCGTTATTATGTTATTGCTTTGTGCAAGAATGAACTTTTTTAATAAGTTTCAACTGTCTGCCTCTGCAAGTAACAATGAGTGTGTTCCTGCATTTAGTCGCAATTATCATTCCTGACACTCTTTATGCTACAGTATGAAGATACAACTGGTCTGAAAAGCTCTGCCTGAGTCGTGGAGGGGATCTAATCTTCAACCTTTTCTTTACCATGTGAGAGCGTGGTCGAACAAAACCAGCAGCAGAATTCAGCTGAGGATTCACTATTCTCTATCTATGGGAGGAAGAAGTAAATATAACTTGACCCCAATGTTATAAATTCTCACAGCAAGCATGCCAATTTATACAACAGTTACAAGAATAAAAAGTATCAGATTAAGAGTGGGAAATTTAACTAAATCATCTCTTGATATGACAGTGAAGTGACAATGTGGCAATGTTGAGAGAGGAAGGATGAACAGACAGGAGCCTTTACTTCCTGTATGGGAGGACCTTAGTATCTGGGGAGATGCTTCAGATGTGCTTTAATCCTCTCTGGCCGGCCTTCAACATGAGGGTGATTATTATCGTGGACTGCCCCAAAGGGCTGACAGTGCCCCAGGAAGGCTAGCTTTAGACGCACAAACATGTGTACATACACTGAACTATACGTTGGCCAGCCCACACACAACGTGCCACACACACAAGGGTCAGGCACGCTGGAGATGACAGTGAAGTTCTGTGTTTGGAGCTCGGAGGATCATATAACCGCTTGCTCATTAAAACATTGTCAGTGTTTATATTGAGGGGCCGTCTGGCTCAGGGCCAGCGGCGCTGGAATGAGTTCCCTACACAATGCATGGCTGTCTGTGGTGGTGTGTAGGACTTTCACTCGCTGCCACTCTCCCCTGTGGGAGGAGACAGTGGAGAGAGAGAGCAGCGCCACCTGCTGCTCTCAAGTTTAAAACAGCTGGATTTGATATGCAGACCTGTCTGTGTGTGTCAGGCTTTTTCCATGGCAGTGTTTTACTAGCAGGACAAACACAGATGCTACTAATACCATTAACGGGCTTGCTCTGCTTAATTGTCACTACACAACATGTCAGTGAAACAACATGCAAACGACCAGTTAACTGAAGCAGGTACTGGGATTATCCGTTCATGCTATTAATGACTCACCTCTTTCAACTGTTACATGCCCAAATCTCTCCATTTAAAAAGGACTATTAGTTGTTGTTTGTTTTTTACTTTTTAAATCTGAGGACATACATCTGTTTTTTACAGTCCTTGTATTTCATTAATAATGTTAAAAAAAATACTTTTATGTTGTTGACATTTAATCATCAAAGTCCATCAATAGATGTTTGATGGATTACCCATCGTGTCATTGTTCTCCATTAGTAAACTTGTTGCGTGTGTAAAGCACAACCTTTCACAACTATTTGTCTCGGTGACAGTTTCCTTGAAGATATTTATTGAAACTACAGATTTTGATTCTCTGGAAAAGCTGAGACAAATCCTGAATTATTCCACACCCCTTTGCGAGCACATTTGTCAAGTTTTCCTCTCTAATAACAGTGCTGTTACATAACACAATTATTAACATGAATGCCTTCATACTGCAGACAGATGTACTCTGTTCACACCAGCTTTGAACACAAGATTTCCAATCCACGTGCACGCTTAAGAGGAAAATCCAGGACAGAATGTGCTAGAAATGTGCAAAACTATGAATTTTCTACTGAGCTGTCTGGATGGGACATCTGTACTCTAAGTACTTCACAGTGGAAGCTAAAGTGGATTTCCACCACCTCTACAGGAACATAAATATTGTTTCACAATAGCAAGGAGTGAGGAGACGCGATTCTCCTGAACTTACACTTCCTACACTTCCTCCTTCATTCAATTAAGGCTTTTTATCTGACACAGAGAGATTCCTGTTGGAAAGGAGCTAAAGAATTCTCACTTTTGTTTATTCCCCTTTCAGAAGGTGGCATTGTGCAACAATGGGTCATATGGTTAAGGGGAGGGGTGGGGGTTTCCACTGGATGGCTAAAAGAAAGTGAGATGCTTTTGCAGATTAAAAGCAAGGAATTCCATTGTTCATTTAGATTTCATTGAAGTCATTTTTACGACTGATAGTCAGAGTGGACATTTAAAGATGTTAGGAGGTGGTTAACTGACATCTGGGATGATGGGGAAACTATATTCATCCAGCTTTTACGATCACTGACACCTTTGGACTGACACCAGCACTGACTGCTCTGATCTGAGTATGATCTCCAGTCAGCCAACAATCTGCTCAGGTGGGGAATCAGAGGTGAAATGCCTGAAAGGAGAACAATTAACTACATACGCAATTTCTATGTGTTTGCATTGTTATGTTTGTTCCTTTCAAACAACCCCAGAAGTCTGAACTGCCTCATTAGCAGAAGCATGGTTATAAAGAAACCCAAATAAAGAGTGGTTTAAATATCAAGCTGTTTTGGAGCTTAACTGAATTAACTCAACATGTGAAAACACACAATGCTAAGATTAGAATTCAGAAGCCCCTTGAACTCAGCGATTAGACTTAAATCCACCACCTTGAGCAGAGACTCAGACACTTGTAATGTTTAATCAAAAGGAGAAAGAGGAATTATGTTGATTCATTCAGCTTATCAAACTAAATTAAGCTGAGAAAAGAAACTAACTGCCCCAGGACTGATCCTGTTTAGAAAGCTGTTATTAAAATGTATTTCTACTCATTTGTTGCACCTTCACACAGGAGAGAAAAATCCAACACCTGAGAGACAAAAGCAGACCGCCGATAAAACCAACATCTGCTTGCTGGGTGGTGAACTCCATTTGCCCTGGTGAAAGGAAGTCAGTGGGTTTAGTTGTTGTGTGGCCTCAGTCCTGCCTCTTTGAATTCCAGCCTGTCTAGCTCCCACATCGCATGAACACTGAAACACCTTCTGTGATGTTTGGCCTCTGCTGGCTCTTATCACAACCGGAGCGAAAAGGGTGAATTCAATCAGAGACTCAGATCTGCTGAAACACTGTTGGCATTGTGTCTTGAGCAGATTCAATAAAATAAATGACATCAGCGTCTGGACTGAGCTTCCTGTCTTGCCATAGGTGCCAATTGGGAAGAAACAAACATTAAGTAGCTAAATTATTCTCAGATTCCTTACTTTTGCACAGTAAATGAAGGCACCGCAGGCAGCAGTGCCCTGAGGCAGGCAAGGGTGAGAGTTTTACTGCATGTGCAAAAATTTTACTGTTACTGTTTGCACCGCAGGCAAAGCCCAAGTCAGGCAGATTTGTACTAGTTTGTTTGAATAACTTATCATCAGGGTTCATAATATTTTTAACAAAAAATTTCCATAACTTTTTTACCCATTTGAGGAATATTTTCCTTATATCGGTCTCATGAAAAATAAACCGAAAAATCCATGTCAAATTTTGCTGGTATTTATTCAAGTGACCTGCGATGTGGTTTGATAGGAAAAAAAAAATGCATGTAATACCAAACAAAAGAGATGTTTCTCAGTTGATCTTAACTTAACCAAATACACTCCGTATTTCTTCATAAACTTTTCCAGGGGTGGAAACAACTGTTTTCGAATTCCATGAATTGTCCAGGTTTTTCATACTATCAAGTCTTGAGCTATACTAGCATCTGTGTAAGGCAAAGCAGTGCAAGCTCATATTCAGGATATGTAATAGTTACCATGTTGACCATTGTAACTTAAGAAAGGGCTTTTGAAATGACAAGAAATAGTTTTCAATATCTAACAACTGCTGCAAGTCTTGAAAAAAGTTGAACACTTCTGCTTGGCAGAAAGAGCCATGTGGGTTTTATAAGATTTATGATTTGATCAAGATATTTGATCAATACATTGTTTTTTTTAGAGGGGGATATTATGCCATACAGGTGATTCTTGGTTTTGCTGGTTTGGCAAATATGCAACATAAGAGCATTTGTAATAGGGTGGACTGTCTCATGGGCCAAGAATTTAAAGACGGGAGAAGGACGGCTGGAATATGAAGAGGTCATCACGTAAAACAACTCCAGACTTGTGTGTCAAGGTTTATGTATAACACACACTACTACAACTATAAATGCTAGGGGCTCATGTACATCCATGGTACACAGGATCCAATAAATACTGCTCCCCATCACTACACAATAAAGGGTTAACACTCTCTCTTAACTTTGTGTAATGACATCATTTCCCCTGTCTGTCTCAAATGAAGATTAGAATGACAAAATTAGCATTTCTATCTCAAATAAACAATGAAAGGTTTTTACCTGCCTTTCTTTCTCAGCCACCCTCACCATTTGGTTCATCCCCCTGGAGGATGAGCTCCTTATCTTGTACATCTGAGATTGTTATGCTCCTAAACAGCATCATTGATCGACAAGCTTCCAGAATAAGCCTACAATTTTGTGGTTTCAGACAGCACAAAAGGATTCCTTCAGCATTTAGGATTACAAAAGCTGTTCGCATAATAAACAGGTGGGCTTGCCTTTGTCGCAGACCAACCTTTCAAGTTCCTCTCCATGCACTGGAGCTTAGAGCGCGTGTGCACACCAGAGGTTGTTTTACTGCAAAGCCTTACATGAAGAGTATTCCTGTTACATCTGGGCTTCACCTGTGCAGGAGCCAACTAGAGCTGCTTTCCTTCCATGAGGCCTCAGCTGCCTGCATCTCTGCTCTTGTGGTCTCTGATCTTCACTTTATCTGCCCACAAGTATATCTAAAAGGTTAACATTTACATTTAGATAACCGTTTTAAAGATTAAATTACCCAGAATAATAGTTTTCAACAAGGGTCTGGGCTAACCCTTCATAAAGATTTAGGGATATGTGCTCTCGACAGATGGGATCTGTGACTTCTGATGTGGTGCCTGACTGGCTTGCGCTCCAACATGAACTTCACATAATTGTTCCCTTCCTCCCTCCCGCTCTTTCCATCTGTTCCGCTGCTCCTGGTTGTAATCCGTTTTTATAATCTTGAAGCCCAAACACACCAAGAGCCACATATAAAACACATGCACACACACACACACACACACACACACACACACAGCTTGAAGATGTGGTGAGTTGTGCTTTCTAATGTACAATCACATCTCTGGTTTACAGCTGCTGTATACTCTGCACAGCTGGAATGGTAACTATAGGAACATCTGCCTGCCAGAAGCAATCCCATACAGAGAGACAGACAAGGCCCAGCACTCGCTACGTCCCTTTGACCTCAGCCTACAAGAAGATCTCAATCACAAGATCCACAGTGCAGTGAGATGAGAATCTAGACATCTGTAAGTGAAAGGCACCATTTTTCCTATTAAAAACCCCTGACTTCTGGGAAAATGAATGGAAAACAACTGTTAAAATTATCAACATATAAAACAGCAAATCGATGACATCACAAAATGCTTACGTGATGAACAAGCACAGGTTTGTCTGTGACTGAAGGCATGTGCTGTGTAGCTAAGCTAATCTCACTTCCCATCACAATTCAGATATCATGCCACACACACACACACACACACACACACACACACACGCGCGCGCGCACACACACACACACACACAAACACACACACACAGACTGTAGAGGACAACAACTGTGAGCTGCACCAGGTTTGTGCAGGCATTCCTTCTGTGCCTCCAGCTCCAGCAGAGCTGCACAGTCTTGCAGTCAAACATTAGAAACGTGATGTTGCACACAGCCAGACTGCAGCATCCAGGGCTTGATGCAGGGTAGGAACCACAGAGGCAGTCACAGTGGGGAAAGAGAAAAGGGAAAGAATTGCTCATCTGTGATGGATTTGTCTCAGACAGGTATGGCTGTGCAGGGGTGCTGATACAGAGAAAGTTGGTGAACTGGGAGTTACATTGTCTGACTTGAATGACACAAAGTAATAAATGTCATTCAAAATGATCAAGAGTGAGTTATTCACTCATTGCACCAGTAATATTTGCTCTTTGGACAAGTATTGATCCTTATTAAAACAATTGAACCCTATCTAAGTTAGCAACAATCACAATTTCATTGAAAAGATGTCAGTCATTGAAATTTCATATGATATTTTAGTGGACAAGCACAGCTTCACAGACCTGACTTGAACAAATGTTTGGATTACAAATTGCTGGGTTGAAATATTTTCCTGTGAGCACCCATTTACTTATTAGCCTCATTATTGAGCCCTCTGCTTTAAAGCTGAAGAGAGGGCTGCCACCTTTGCTGTGTTGAGGTAACTGCTGCCCACACTAGAGTGTGTTTGGGTACATTCAGTAGGGCATGATAATATTTATTTAGGCTGGGCATAGCCTGCTGCCTCACTTACACAGGAACGCACTAGAGTGTGCATGAAAAGCTCTGGGCTGCTATGGTAGCTAAAACTGAGCTGAGACAGCTAGAAATTCTTTTAGTTTTTAAACTTTAATTGTTAGAAAGTATTTTGACTGTTCAAATATATATGAAAGTGCACACCACATTGTGAGAAGAATACTTGGTACAGTTTCCTGTAGAGTGCTGTACAGTTCTTCAATCCAAGTCAAAGAGCATGGAATAACGCTCTTAACACATGAAGTGCGTCAGCAGCACTTCAAGTATATTTCAAGTCAATGAGGTGCCAAAAGAGTGTTAAAAGTAAATGGCACAGAGTCAGTGAGACACCTGGCATCCTGTAGGGTCTCAAACATTGTGATGTTTAACCCACAGGGCCAACAAAGGGATATAGAAATAGTATTTTATGCACCTGCTGTATCACTTACAAGCAAAAATAAACGACAGAGTTTTCAAATGTTTGTCTAATGACCATCGATTACAGATACCAATTCTTCTCGATGAAATACTGTGTCTACTATTAATGCTGCTGTTTTTTAAACATCAACATTTTGACTTGACCAGAGGTGGATTAGCTGAGAGACTGAAGTTTATATTGAGATTTCAGCAGATGTGAAAACACTCACGGAATAAATGTCGGACAGAAGCGAGCCATGTAATATAACTGTCACATGCCTGGTTCAGTGTATAAACAATCTAAAGTTGTCCTTATTCTCAAATTGTGTCATTCCAACCATATATTATCGAGGTTGAGTCTATAAAAAAGTATGAAAATTCACACAAGCATCATTAAGAATGTACCATGTGTATACTTAAACCAATTATACTTACATCTGTTCTGCAAATGTATTTCTTCCTATAAAATTAAACATCAGGGCTGCAAACGCTCTCTTTCCATGCTTTATTTGTTTTATGCTCTTTGTGATTTACTGCTGTACATGTTATTTCAACTGATTTTAGTTTGTTTGTATTTAACTGTGCTCCATTTGTGTTCTGATTCGATTTATTTACTTATCCTCTCAGTGTAGCCTTCTCTGATTTCATAAGCTTGCACCAAAATGTTCATTCATTTCAGATCTTTGACTCAGCAGCCAGGAGCGAACACACAAACCTGGTGTGGCAGCAGAGTTCGGAGATAAAGGGAGCCTAACCTGGCTGATAGACGACGCTGGAGAGGAATTGTTCAACACATCGTACACAGTGAGATGCCTCTCGAATGAGGCTGCAGCCAGAAACACTGCTTTATGTATTAAGCTTAATGGAGAGAAGAACCATTGTTATATTGCCTTGAGTCTCTATGGTTTGGCAGGGACTGCAGCACCATGGCACTCCATGACAGTGATTAGGAGGGAAGGATTTGGGTGAAGGGCAAGTTAGAAGGAATTATTAACAACCATGAGAGAAATATCTTTAAGCACTGCAGAGGCTAATGTAGACAGAGATAAAGTCACTGACCCAAAATTCAAATAACATCTCAAAACTATTCATGGGGGATGTTTTATTTCCTTCTTTTATTTTTTCCTGTGGCACAGTACTCCAGATCCTCTGCAGGCATGACCCCATAAGGACAAAAATGATCAGCTTGCCTATGAAGTCCAGTCATAAAGTTCACATTCCTGTCTTTCATTCCACTCTGCTCAATTTGAAAAAGTCAAAATGGATTTAATGGCAACTAAAATAACTTCACTGTACATAGCGAAAGGCTACTTTTCACCCCCCCCCCTCTCTTTTTACTAAGAATTCTGTTACAGCACCTTAAAAAAGTACATCCACCAGAATAGCAACATTTAAATTATACAGAGATATAGAAGCACACTTTCAAGAATGAACGCTTTACTATCATGGTAGAAGACTATCATTAATGTTATGGCAACAAAACACACATACTAAATTGACCCCAATGCTTTATTGAACTTTTACACAGAGTAGATTTTGTGTAGTTTGTCATCTGCATGAGCCACAAATGTACTGACTGGGTGAAGCCTCACTGACATTCATCTGGTGGAGGTTATCTTGGGTTCATGCAGGCCATATGTGATGGAGAAATTTGCGTCCAGTGCTGATAAATTTGTGTGTGATTGTCAGGCCTGGGTGGCTCAGAGTTGAGCTCCAGATGTGTGTGTGACTGTCAGTTTATGTTCACTCCTGCTCCTGTGTCTATTTATCTATGTGAGAGGACAGATTGCTGACAAAGCTGCCATCGTCTAGCCAACAGCTGTGCTGTGCTAATAATAATCCCCTCAGCCTTGTCTCTAATGAACAGAAGCCGCAGCTATGTGAAAGAAATAAAAGAAATACCATCTCAACAGTAGATCCTCTACTTGCCAGTTGAATTATTAGACCCTGATGGTGTCTGTGAACTTCTTTATTTCCATTTAAGCATTGAATAGGATTGCATTATATCATTCTCTTACTACAATTTACTGCTGAACGCACACAGTCAGTGGTAATTACCTGGGGAAGGACTGTATGAGCCAGGTGAAGCCACCTGGTACTCACACAACTGCCTGCTCAAAATAAATGAGAGGAAACCTAGATTTAAGCATTCAGGGTTCTTATTGCCCCATACAGAACATTGATGTTAAGACAGTGATGTGTAAAACTGGCCATGATTAATGTGAAACCTGAAATCCCTCAAGAAATCCGCATGCGCCAGAAAGAACATCAATATTTTCCCTTGAGAATTTGCATAAAAATATCAAATCAATCTCTCTATTGACATACAAATCACACAAAAGTCACAGCCTTAAACTATTTCTTACACAAGCAGTTACACCCTGCTTGTAAAAAAATAAAGTGGTTCGTAGATTTTGGAATCTGTGAACCAGCTGGACAAAAAAACCTTCCAACCCTGGTCAGAGGTCATGGTCAGTAGTGAAAGTGACCAAACAACGGAGCTACTGCTTTCCCACACCTCCTCCTGAAGTCCCAATGTTAAACTTGACCAAACACAGAGTGAAATGCAGTGTACAAATAACCAGGACCAAACTGTCAGCGTGCCGTTTTTTTATGCCAATCTACAATTAAACTGTAAAAAGCAGCATGACTGAAAACTGCACAAACACTGCGCTGTTCATCATTTTAAAAGCAGTTAAAAAAGAGGTGTTTATATATTCTCAAGGAGAAATGTGTTTTTACTCAGGAAAAAAGTATAGAAAATGTGTAAAATAATGGCCTGCTATTATGCCTGAAATGAGAGGTACAAGAGCATGACAAGAGAAAAAATAAAGAATCCATCCATCCATTTTTTTTCCGCTTATCCTGTTGAGGGTCGCAGGGGGCTGGAGCCTATCCCAGCGGCTTTCAGGCGAGAGGCGGGGTTCACCCTGGATGGGTTGCCAGTCCATCGCAGGGCCAACACATACAGACAGACAACCATTCACACTCACAGCCACGCCTACGGTCAATTTAGAGTATCAATCAGCCTCGTCCCCTCTTGATGTCTTTGGACTGTGGGAGGAAGCCAGAGTACCAGAGAGAACCCACACACGAACAGGGAGAACATGCAGACTCCACACAGAAAGATCCCATGCCCAAGCCGGGGCTCAAACCCGGAACTTTCTTGCTGTGAGGTGACAGTGCTAACTACTGCACCACCGTGCCGCCCTAAAATAAAGAATGAAAACATACAAAAAGATCCAGAAGTGACAGTGACTTAACATGTTTGAGTGCACTGAAAAATGAGTCAATACTTTTGTGTCTGGACCCATGGAATCACATCTAAATTGAAATATGGCCAAGTGCAATATCTGTGTATCACAGGATCCAGCTAAAATGTGCTGTGACTACAGTACATATAATTGCAACTGGAGTGTTGTGGTGCTGTAGAAATGTCATGGTCTACAAATCGTATCCTCCAGATGTACAGTGAGAGAACAACTGTAATATCTGTCAAAAAAATTGCAATATGATTTTGTTTTCACGTATAGTTCAATCTTAGTTTCATAAGTCCAATTTCAAACACACCAACCAAAGCAAAAAGCTACGTTAGCTACGTCCACGTTATCTAGCAAAATCTCATGGGAGATGGTGACACACCCCAGACGTGAAACCATCAGGCTACAACACCGACTTCTGAAACAGGGAAGGCAACCTGATAAACCTGCTGCTGGGCTTGAATAACTTGATTCTTGAATTTTCCAGTACTGTGCCGAGCAGAAGCGTGTTATCCTGTCAAATGAATCTTCCACAGCTGCACCCACATATGAGTTTCATCTTAATCCATTTTGTTCATAAATGAAGCTGGCACAGTTGGTGGAGAATATTTGCAACAATATGTCATTTTCATGCTTCTTGTCATAGAGCCATGCAATTAAAACATATTTCCAACATGCACGGAAATAAAAAGGCAGGTCAATGAGGTGAGTAGCTGAGGATACAATCCAAGAGTAAGCTCCTTTCCACTGTATGAACCAAAACAGTTTGAAGGAATGAACCAGTGAAGGCTGCAGGACACAATGGTTGGCAACTTTCAGGAGGGAAATCTGCAGCAACAATGTTGAATACTCCCACTTCATCCTACAGAAATCCATGACTGGAAGTTTACATACATGAACTGAAATGTGAAAAATGCATCATTTTAGGGAGGGACTTTTCCTAGTTGTTCCCTTCTACTAGTTGGGAGCAGGAATCTGATTGCTGACCTTCGTCTGAATTCTCAGGCTAGCTCTATTAATAGCCCTGACACCAGCGAGCAGAAGACTCCGAAGTCAGCAGCCAGAGCTTGCTTACCAGACCCAGCTTTAGTTTGGCTCAAAATGGACAAGGCTGTCGATTAGAAAGAAAAACAAGGCTCCCAGATCTCATGGCTCTACTCATTCAACTCAATCCTTCTCAGTGCTTACAAAACAAATAACATTGCAGCAAAACACATAGCGTTAAATCAAATACGGAGACGCACAATTGCAACTTCCTTGGCTGTCGCATTGCAGCATATTTTCTTTTTTTTCTTTAAGTCTGACTTGCAAATTCTGATTCTGGTCAGTTATCCAGGATCCCACAAAAACTTAGATTGCTTCTTAACAAACTGACCGTTCCCAATAGAAAATAAGCGTATTGTGCACTTAACTGCTCAACTCTGTTCCGACCCTCTGATGCAACTCATTTCCAGCACGGTCTGGTTTGGCTTCAGCAGAAAACACTTGACTAGGTTCAAGAAAAGAAGATGATTTAGGTTCAAATGGGTACCGACTCACTGCAGCCTGCTATGTATCAATCCATCCCCTGCTACCTCCACCTCTGTATAAGGAATTTTCTCCACTTTTATTTACAACATGTGACTTCCTACTTTCCAGTGGTCATAAGTACTTTGGCCACAAGATGTCATCAGCCATTTGTACATGATAAATTGTTTTCATCTCATGTACTCATGATCTTCTCAGCTTGTTCTTGGTAGTTGTCTGAAAAATTTTCACAGTTTTCCCTCTGCAGCTTCTACTGGACTTTCAAAGCTGACAAACGGTAAAAAAAAACAAAAAAAAACAAAACAACAACAACTGACACGTGCCAGTAAGTGTGACTGCACACACTGTCTGCGTTGCTATGTGCATAACATAAACAACCATACTGTCTGTGCTGGTAAATGAGAATTTGGATAGACTGAGATGCACTGGCTCATCTCCTGTCAGGGCCTATTAAGAGGAACACTGGCTGATTACAGTCAGCAGCTGATCGGTTCAGTTATTCCCAGGCATATAGCTATTAATAATACATAACTACACTGAGCTGAAAACATTTTCCTCTTAAGCAGAGTAGTATAAATGCAAAATGACCATACCCATGCATTTCATGGTGATACTAAGGAGAGAGGGTCACCCGCCCTGGCATGACTCCCAGGGAAACTGGGCAGCAGAGCAAGAGAGACACAGCTCTGCATTACTTAGTGTTGATTCAGAGTAGAGAAAAAAGGACTTTATCTCAATAAACTCTGAAAACAGAGAGGTATTTAGAGGATATTGGTGTATTGCAGTTCCAATACTAACAAGAAATAACTGTAAATCAGTCTAAAACTCGCTTAAATCCAGCGAAAGTTTAACAACTTCGGGCCTATGCCTGAGATATGCTTTTAGAGGTGCCAATCTCTGTCATTCTTTAAATTATGTGTTATGGTAACCAACATTAACTGGTTAAGAGTGTTCTGGTCACAGAAATTTCTACTGTTGTGATGTACTTGCAATCATTGCAAGATTGTGTTGTGATGTTATGCAATGCTAACAAATGTTTTCCTTGGGCAACGTCTGCTGTTTTCCAGAGACAACAAAGTCACAATCAAAGTGGCCACAACTGTCATTTCAGACAAACATGGTCACGGTCATGTAATAGTAAGTTACATCTCACTGTCGGCCTTCAGTCTTACTACCATATGCTAACAGTAAACGAACTAGGCTTATAGTACAACTTAACAAGGCCTTACAAGTTTTGTGAAACATGTTTTGTTCAAAGTGACCCAGACATTTGACCACTAAATTCTAATTCATGGGTACAAATTAATATTTTCACCGAATTCGATGAAGTTCCTGAGACGGCTTTCAATCGGACAAGAGGCAAAAAAGCTAAAATGCCTCCATGAAAAGTCACAAGGTGCGCTTCAGTGGTTACAAGATCATTTTAAACATATCTAAATGTGGGTTTTGTAATTTGATCAAATGCATGGTCACAGGTAAACACATAAATACCAGAACGCAGTGGGCAACTGACCGTGTCAAACAGTTAACAGGTGGAGTGGAAAGGCAAAGGCAGGGAGGGCGTTTATTTACTCCTCCTGAGTCTGCTGTGTGGTGGGAGACGACAGGAGCCAAAGGGGGGCTTTCACAAGTATCAGGTCTGGGAATTCTTGAAATATGAGTGCATGCACTGAAAGGTTGGATGAGAAATTAACACGAAATCCCTTCAGTGACCAAATGAAATCCAGGTAAAACTTGACTGGTTTGTAAAAGTGACTCCCATGTATATTTTAGCTTGGTGGTGCTTTGCTAAAACATTCACACTGCATAAATGAATCTGGGAAAGGAAATCAATTATTATTTGATATGTCTTCAATAGTTGATCAGAATGTGAAAGGTACTTGCATCTCAGTTCCCTCCAGTTACTCTGTGAACAAGAGCTAAGTTAGATTTTAGGTTTTCCCCTGGCATCTGACAGTTCTAGGTCAACACAACTCTGATCGAACAATCTCTTCTGAGGAGGTGTGCGAACAAGTACTTTCCCAAAGGAAAACCCTGATGTAGTCCTCGGAAATACTACATCACTCTATGAGGTTTCTGGGTAGACAGCAGCATATTCACCTTTCAATATTTTTAAGGGTCATTCACACCTCTGGTCCACTCATTAAAGTATTTTCATTCATTGTGCCTAATTAAACTACCTCTGAATGTGCTCTCCCCATTCATTACTCTGAGGAAACAAGTGGATCCATGTGTAATTTTACAACTGACTGTGCCTCGATCAGCCCACATATTGACACACACTGCCATACAACCACTTCCTACTTTTGAACCGGTCATCATTTCATCATATTACAAATGGCTGCAATAAATGCTACATTTCATCTTTGGAATCACAATGAATTAAATCTTATTTTGGACAGCCTTAAGAATTTAGTCTATGTGGTAAATGAGAGAAATAAGATTCTCTCTTCTCCCTGGGATGACAGTTTACATTGATCAGAATCAGGCTGATCAATGTATTGTTATCCACATTGCCACTTTACCCGCCTTTGAGCTTAATTTGGCAGTTTTGCACATGATGTGTTTTGGATTATGGCTGATTTCAGCCCACTGATGGTCAGGTGCCTTCCTTGAAAATACTCCAAAAGAGCTCTTGGTGCATTTGGAAGGGTCTTGGATATTGAAACGGTCTTTTGTTTAAACTCTTGGCTCCCCCAGAATGCAGCTGTTGGAGGATGCTTCCATGACCTTGTCAGCATGTAACAACAGGTCATCATGGGCAAGTACAGACTGTAACTGCATTTTGCAGTGAGTAGTTTTCATCATCCATATTTATTGAGTGAGTGACAATGACGGCTAAAGTTGTCAAAATTCCTCTCGGAACTTGAAGAGGTCAGGAAGACAGAGTGAACTTTCTCGAGCACTGACAGATATACACACACGCTGTACATTAAAATGTAATGTAGTATTGCATTTCAAAGGCCCCCCGAGAACCAGTGACATTCAAATAGAGATTACAGCAACCCAACAGCCTTTCTTTATGAGCCTGCACTAATCTACAGGGTAATGGCTCAGTGCTTGGTGGTAAGAAGACACTGACAAACATGGGAAAAGTTTCATCTTGCTCAGGGTTTGGTGCAAGTACACAGTCGCTCACCCCTAAGGAGTTATTTAGTGGCCAGTATGTGCAGAGTCTAAGCAAACCCCCACTTTGACATTGGGAAGCTCTTGATTTAACAGAAATTGATTTAAATTGAATTCACTTTAGCTGGAAATAATGTGATCACGCACATAAACACAGACATAGTGCCAGTTATTTTAAGAGAAACAAGCACTAGAGAGCCTCAATTTAGTTTCAGTTCTATAAAAAAAAAAAAAATTCAAGCTTATAAACAATCTAATGAGGGTGTGTGACCCCACTCTTCAGTACAGATATTTCATGCAAGAATCTGTCAAAATAATTAATTGAAAGAGACTTCGCAACTCTATGAATCCTCAACAAAAGGTTTAAATAAGCACAGCCCATGGCCACCAGTAATCTGATGAACCTACCGGATGTTTTTCTTGTTTCCTCCAGCTGACCAGGAGTCTAAAACAAGACTGGAAGAGGTTTTCAAAATGGTAAAAATAAGGAAGTCATTAGCTGCTTATGGTACTTAAATACTAGCGTAGGCTCCATAAAGCAGTCAGTAATGGGCATCCGCATTCTGTCGTCCCCTTAACCTTTGAAGATCTTATGCAGACATACACACACACACACACCAAGCAATAAGATTGACACCTGCAATTAAAACTACCTCACACAGAGCAGCAGTAAATGAGTATGTGGTTTCCTGCCAGTTAGAGGCTTTTAAACACAGCAATTTTGGTGAAATCTCAAGCAGTATCATTGCAAATTCATTGTGAGTACCCTTAAATTAGGAAATATAAATAGAAGTGGATGTGAGTAAAACAGTTTTTGCATCTTTTTATTGTATTGGAATTTATCTAGATTGAACTGGAAACTGATATATCAATCATGGTGGTACATTAGTATTATAAAGGGGACATGCAAAGATTTGACCAATCAGCATCTCTGTATAGGTCTTGAACAGTAGGACTGCACACGTGCAAAGATTACAAGATTCAGAGTGAGCTGGCAAAGTGTGACAAAATTTCATAAAATGATGAACCGTCTCCGGAGGAGCCTACTCCTCATCTCAGGCTGCAATAGCCGCTTCTAGCATTACACATCGGGGTAAGCTACATCATGAATGATCACCAGGCACTTCAAAATATACCTATTTCTTAACCTCCAGTATATTTTAGGTTCAGAAGCATGGTCCTTGGCACTGAGGGTGGAGACACTTAAAATAAGAGATGAGAATCCTGGTGTGGTTTCAGCTACTAGATAATAGCGAGGTCAACATGCCGCAGGTATGTGCAAATGTTTATGTAGATATCAAAGAAAGAAAGCCCAGTGGAGTGAGTCTTGGAAGTCAGACGGGCTATTTTAGACACACCACGGAAGTTCCTTCATACACCGGAATATAAAGGAAGGGAAGAACAAGAAAAGTCTGGAAAGAAGAGAGAACATAAAAGAGGAGAGAGGTGAGGGGAGAAGGGGGAGCAAGAGATCGAGGGAGGGGCCATGCGTCTTCTCTTTGATCCTTCAATGAGACGCACATGTTGTGGTCAGTTTGTGAATTCTCACAGAAGCACATTTCAAAGGCTTCTTTCCCAAATCCCAGAGCTCACAGCAGCACTACCATTTTCAATTTGCTGTGATTCCACAAACCCATTTCAAGGCTTTTACTACACTACACATCGCGGCTGTGATGATGTCATAAAAATCAAAATGCAGACAAGTAAACAAACCAACCATGAGATCATCAAAACAAAGACACGTACTGAGCCAGTCTTCAACAGCAGCCTACGCTTTTTTTCTGAATGAGAAGTCTTATGGGGAATGTGGTATGTCTGAAAAATATGTGTTCTCTTAAATCCAACCATGACTCTTACTTTTTACCCATTGTTGTTTGCCATATTGAAATGCTACCGTCAGACAATCTACATAAATGGTACTGGTAAAAATAGTGTGTCTGCATGTCCAACAGGAGTTTTAGAAGAAGAAAAATAGCTCAAGAGAGAGTGGTCAGATTTCAAAGACACTTGTGTGGATCGTTTGAAAGAAAACAGATGGCAGGAAAGATAAAAGCGAGTTATCACATGTAGTATCATAAGCCACAGACCAGATCAGGTCACTAGTTATACACATTGGAATAGCAGCATGGGCCACTTATCTCACCTACGTTAAGATATTCTACTTGAGATTCAGGGGCCCAATTCTATCGCCTTCATTGATGAGTCATCTGCAGTGCAACACCAGAGAATACCAAATATAGAAAATCTTCTCCAAAAATGGACAAAAACCAGAAGAAAAGATCAGTAAAATAATGAAACTGCTGACATCGAACCTCTCAGAGTGGTAAGTATTTGCTGAACAGTGGTGTGTTCGTGCTGCTGTTAGGGCTTCAGTTTCTGGTTTCAAAAAGGGCTGCTAGCGGTGGAGTGATGTGGATTATGTGACACACGTGCGCAGTCTGCATTCACACACAGCTCTGATGGTCAATTAAAGTGCACCTGGTGTCTGCAAGTGGTGGGAATCACTTAGAGACCCAAAATAGGATACTATCACCACAGTTCACCTGCAATAACACTAGTACAGCGATCCGGCAAATGTGTGATAATCGATACCTTGCAAGACAATTCATCAATGACGCATTGTGAAATCTGTGTAACTTAATAAGAAATATCTCTTAAAAAAAGGGAGGAATTGTGCATTTGTACTGCATTGTGATGTCAGTTTCAAGGAATATGACAACTGAGTTTAAAACAATGTCCCAGAAAGTGCTTTCCTACCTTTAAGCCTTTTGAACACACACACACACACACACACACACACACACACACACACACACACACACACACACACACACACATACACATACACACACACACACCAAAGTGTGTATCCTTAAAGCATGAGGATATGTTGTAATGTACTGCAGTATTTTTGTCCCACCCATAGTGTCTGCCTAACACATTACATTGAATAGCTATTTCTGACACTGTTCTCTCACTAGGTGAGAAGCTCCATCATGTGTTAGTGTTCGTTAAGAGGGTTTAATTGCCACAGTTCTTGTCTTCAGGCTATAACGGCAAAAACAAAGTCTGCAAATTCAACTCAGATCCCTGACCTCAACCGATGAAATAACTGACGCACGCAGAGAAATAGAGAGGGCATCTATTTCTTTTAATGAACCACTTCCTAAAATGCCAATTACAGTAACATTCCCTAAATATTGTGGTTGTGTCTTACACTCTCTCCTCCATCTATCATCATGCCACTGCATGTCTGGAGAAGTGTGTTTTGTACGTGTGTCTGCTGGTTGTGGTGATGCTGATGTGTGAATAGTTCACTCTGGTAGTTTGATGAATAAAACAGATTCAATAGTTTGTGGTTGTGATTATACACATAAATATAAAAAGGTATAAGTCTGGTGTATATGCTTTGTAGAAATCAGATGTTATGAAATGCTTATGGTCTGTGAGCTCTTATCTTTTTTTCTGTCCATCAAACTTCATTCTTTGCCTCACTGCTCACATTCAACCACATTCCCACACAGTTGTTTCTGCTCTCTTTCTCCCTTAACTCTATCAGCATACAATCCTCTTTCATACTTCACACCCAGATCTTCAAGATATGAGTTCCATTTAAACTCCATTTTTTTTTACCAATAGAAGAGAAAAGACAGAAATGTTATTTTCTCCAGGGACGTTGACCACCCTTTGCTGCATCCTATGTTGTAAAAGAAGATCTCTCCCATCTCTTGCGCTCTTCCTTTCGGCTTGCCTGGCATTTCCTCTCGCTCCCCTGCAGAACGCTGGAGCATCTGGACGTGTTTTACTAAGGGGAGTGAAAGGAGCTGCAGCTGAGGAGGACCATGCTGGTTCTGGAAACAGAGCTGTTGTCTCATCTCTATCTCACGTTAGCACTGGCACACACACACCGAGCATGGTCACACTCACTACAAACGCGTGGGAAACTGAATCAACCCAAGTAACTAAATGGATCAATGCTCCTGAAAATATTGATTCATAGGTATCGAATTTCCCATCCTTGTGCTATTGTTCTTTAGGTTTTTAATGTGTACACTCACACTTGAGTCATAAAATCTGTTGGACTTAATGATCGAACCTCCTTCCAAAAACATTTGACCACCATGTATTCCCCAAGCAGTGGAAAAAATACCCCTTCACAATTGTTACTTTCAGAGCATATGTATTTGGGGTATTGCAATTGAAGTAATGAAGTTTTTTTGGTGGTTGATATTTTCTATAAAATCCAAATACAACTTAAGCCAAATATTGGTGTTTGAGTAAGGGCTTCAACATTTGAAATATGAACTTGTGGATGTGGAACACATCGAATATCCCAATACTAAAGACGGTCGCACTCTCAGTAAGCTGAACTATAAATCAAAA
The DNA here is from genome assembly GCF_037954235.1 of Aulostomus chinensis. NCBI lineage: Eukaryota > Metazoa > Chordata > Actinopteri > Syngnathiformes > Aulostomidae > Aulostomus > Aulostomus chinensis. The sequence goes on from NC_141329.1 coordinate 7,192,697, forward strand.
CTATTGAGCAAAGCCTTAATTATGAGGGATTTCATAAGACTGTTTGCATGTAGCCATTTTGACTTTTTTTTTTTTTTTTAGAAAGTCTTCATGTAGTATCCGCTTCCCTGCTGTTACAATAATTGCTGAGACTTTACTCCCATTAGATTGAGGCATCCTGGCAGTTGGCCCAGACCATCCTTATGGTCTATGCTGACATGGTCTGTGTTGTGCTTCGCTGCAGTCAGTTTGTTCCTTAAGATCCTTGAGAAGAGCAACATGCATGTGGGGTTTCCTACATTCTCCAAAACTTTCAACAACAGAATGTGTCTCTTTCATCAAAATGCAGGCCTATTCCACATGCAGCGTGACCTGGTGATGAAACGTACTCTTGGTTTCTGTGGTTATTTTAGCCAATTAAAGTGACATCTTTGGGTTCATGAATTACTTTCCATATGCTTGCAATATCCATATGCAAAGATGAAAACTCACATTTACTGCTGATGATTTTCAAAAGCTGAAAAACTCCAGGAATGTTCTCCAAGACACATATCCAAATATGAGAGGAATTCTAAATTTATCCCTTGGGCGTTAAGGTTAGGAATGGACACTGCAAATACTTGTCCAATGTGAAAATGGATTCTATAGAGATAAAAAGAAAACAACCTCATTAGAAACATAATGATTCAAGCCATGACGTCAGCTCCAAGTCTACATCACTGATTGTCAGCATGGTGGAAAAATGTGAAAGACATTTGGTCCTTAAATGGACAACTTCAAGTCTCTGAAAAAAGAGACAGCCTGAAGAAGAGCCCATATCATATTTATGTAGAAAAAAATGCAAACTCAGATTGATTTGAAAACTGCTGTCTGAACCTCATCACCTGCTGTGCTGCCTCCTACAATCTAAACTGTCTTTGGTTAAAAGGGGTGGCTGTGTCTCTGGAGTAGCTGTAGAAATTCATGCTTTCCTAGTTGAGCACTGGGACCTTGCTGGGGGCCATGGGAACTGGGCTGTGATTATTTATAGCGGGTGGGGGGCTTGGCAGGGGCCACTTCTATGAGGCTTTAGTGGAATGTCTAAGGTCAACCTTGGACCAAAACTTCTGCATCTTGCAGGGGCTGGAGGTTGGAAGCCTGCTTTGGGCTGATGTAAGACATCTGCAGAGATGAAGATGTGAGCCAGTTAGCTTGAGGGTCTGGTGAGCAGGCCCAGCAGGGACAGGAAGGAAGTGGTGAGCATAGGAAGTTGGAATGTCAGAGGAGGACCAAATAGGGCAATTTTGAAGCAATACAAGTCAAATACTACTGTGTTATCCAGTGTTTTCATGCAGGTATTCCAGAGAGGTTTGCAGCACATCAGTAGCAACACTACACAATACAAAGTTAATCTGTATTATGTTTATTACATTATTATTAACTGGTCATATTGAGATAAGACCTTTAATTCTTGACTGTGCTGTCAGACTGCTTTGGCTTTGGTCATGAGTAGTTATTGTCCACCTGAACAATATAGTTGGTGTTAGTCAAGGCAATTTTCATGGCAGACATTTTGACTTGTCATAGTAAAAAAGAGCACAGATGGCTGTGTTCTATTCAAGTGTCCTTGGCAAAGGGACAGCAAGCCAGCAGGCACAATATCAAAGCCGTTAAAGGGAATCCAGCCATTATCCATGTTATTTCTGACACACTACTGTGTTTAGAGCTATTTTAGACTTCAACAACATTCTATAATCTGTTACCTGAAGCTATGCCACAATCTCAAATGAGGCCAAAACAAAACATGTATGGCTGTAAAAATTGTAAAGACTGTATGTGTTGGTAATGTTGTGGAAATAATTTACACTCTTGTGCTCGTGGTAGATGGTTTAACCTGCATAATTCATACTGTCAGAATTACAATGAGCTTACTGTTCCCATGGACGTTCCTATGGAAAAAACAGGCCTTTATATAAGTGCACTGAACACATGATGGTGTCATATACTCACAACAAATCCTCTTTTCATCTTTCACCAACTCATCAGTGTTGTCTTACCGGGGCCTTGCATTAAGTCAAGTGTTGCGTGCATGCCCTCTCCCTAACCCGATTGTTTGCCCTTGCATCAAACTGTAAAAGCCTAGAGGGCTGCCTGTCAAAGCAAAACCCACAGGCCAACCCCACCACCGACCCCCCCACCCAGCCTCACTTTTGTCCTCACAACTGTGCCATGCAGTACACACTCAGAGGATCAAGCCCACACTTTATGCGGTGTTGAGTTATTCAGAATGATGGCTTGAGTCACCCCCCCCCCCACACACACACACACATACACACTAGAGTGGCACTATTGTTGATGCATTATTTCAGTCAGATAAGCTAATGGATGATAGAATTACTGAGCAGGCGGGAGTGTAATATTAACATTTGATAGTGTACTCTGATCTCACCGCACGTCTATGAGGATGAGAGGACTTGACATTAAGTACACCTGTTCAGGGTTTTATGAGTCCATGCACAACACACCCATCATTTGACATTTCCGTGTCTCAATTCCTGATGATGTGAGTGTTTTTTCAACAATGTGAAGCCAATCACGAAGGAAAGGGTGTGGTGGTGGTGTACATCTCCCATTCCAGTTTGTAAGCGAGTGCAATGAGCACAAAGGCTGGCAGTGACAGCAAATGAGAAAAACAGACAGGGAAAAGGGAAGAAAGGGGAAAACTGGCATCTGCTGCAGCAGCTAGCAAGCTAATGTGCTAATAAAGTCCAAGTATAGCCTGACTACACTTTGGCTGCAGTGGCTAACAGCACTGCAGGCAAAGGAAGCTAATGGCTGGGTGAGTAAAAGCCACAGTGGAAGGCACCGCTGCGGATGTATATGTGGAGAGCTTCACTCGAGACGTTCTAGTTCGATGCTTCTCTGTCCAACGCTGGCACCGCCCAGGTGGAACGATGTCCTTCAGAGTCTGCATGCTTGTGTGTGTGTGTATATATGTAAAATTGTGTGGCATTTTTAAGCTAACAAAAGGAAACCACAGCAATCATCCAATGCCACCACACCCCCAAGTCCTGCGTGGTTTGCAGCCACGGGGTGTAGGCACTGGGGAAGGGCACTTCAATTATGTCAGGGTGGACTGATGAAACATAGTGTGTTTAATGACAACAAGGGCTTTAAAGAGCGTGAGCTACATTTATGTAGGCTTGCACATCTGTTTATCCAATCACAAATCTACCAAGCTGTCATGAGAGGAGCTGGTGAATGCCATCACCGAGTGCAGCAGCAGCCGCAGCGTCTGGACGTTTGACAGACGTACAATCCAACACAAGGTGTTCCTTCTACATACACAGCAGCTTTGTCACATAGGCTTGGAATGTTGCTGAGGAAGGAACCCGGTTTTGTCACACCCATACAGATCTTGAAAACAAACACGCCCCCCTTTCATCCCCAACGGGGGCCAAACACAGCTGCCAGCCTTTCAGATATACAGATATATAGACAGAGAGGGGGAGAGAGAAAGAGGGAGGGCGTCCGTTTTGACACTGAGGTGACAGGCATCTGCTAACCACAGGAAAGATGACGATTGAGAAGCACCATCTCTCCTAAATTACAAGAAGCCTGAGGCCGGCTGCTGACTGATGGAGGATGGCTGAGTTGTTCGCTTGGACAGGAGACAACTAAAACCACTAAAAATGTCATTGTGATTCAAACAACAGCAGCAGGTACACAAACAAAGATGACACACCCATAGACAAATTCTCTGCTGTCACTTTGTGAAATGAAGAACAAGAAAATCTGGGCTGAGATGAGAACACACCTTGTCTCACACATAATATTCATCTGTTGTGTCTACTAAAAGCCCGAAGCACAAACGCACATAGATGTCACACAAACAGAGTATTCACAGCAAAAATCACAAGTTCGGAGAGCATTTAACCTCTGTCATGTGCGTGATGATACATCTTTCAGTTTAAGCTGCAAGTCCCCATGAGATCTGAATGCACCCAAATAACAGCAGCCACAAGGAATGAAATGACGCCACTGACATTGACAAAAATAATGTTACTTGTTATTTAAGGACAAATCTCCCCTCACAACCAAAGAGACTTCAGTCTCAGCAGCGAGATTAGAGAAAACACCAGTTTCTTACCTCATCATCTGGTCAGATGACAATGATCAGCAAGAGGGCAACATCCACATCCCACAGCGTTCAGATACATAGGAGAGAAGCAGAAACACATTTCTGTCAATATGTTGAACATATGATCTGAAAACATGACTTTACATGCATGTGAACATGTTACATGTGAACATTTATTGCCTCTACCTAGGTTTGTTGGTGTGGTTGTCTGTCAGCAGCGTTGTGTAAAAATGACCTGGACTATTTTCATGGAACTTAGTCGAGAGGTGTAGAATGGTCCAAGGGCGATCCCATTACATTTTTGAGATGGTTTATGTAACACAACAGATGAATGAGATGAACACCAGATTTCCGTACTGACTCTTTTTCAGCACTGATATTATTTGTGCATTTGCATGTTGTTATCACTGACGCTTCACATGGGCTACAGATGTTGAACTTGCTTATGAGATAAATGTCACAGTCAAGCTCTTCTTTAAAAGCTGAGTGTGCTTAGGTTCCCCCAAACAATGTGGTGTTCACAGGGAGCCGTGACGGAATATGTCACTTCCCAAGGAATTTGGTTGTTACAATAGAGAACATTAGAAATTAGTGGACAATATGTTTGGAATACTGCCAGTGGTCACACACACACACACACACACACACACACACACACACACACACACACACACACACACACACACACACACACACACACACACAGTTGTTTGCCTTCAGGGAACACTGCAGAAATGTGCCACACTTATCTCAAGGTTAGGTACTGACAAATCAGGTGGCATCTCCAGTAATTAGTCAGGAGCATACGCCACTACAAATTATTCATGATGTTTGTCATTTAAGGATTCTTTCCCATTCTTGTGAGGCAAAACAAATTTCTTTTCTCCGAGCATCCCATCCTGGGAGTGTAACTGTAACACTGGCAGTGTTACAAGTATTGATTCAGGACTTTTAAGTCAGAACCGTCAGCCTGTAAGCTCACATTTGAGTAGGGGGATGTAACCTCTGCTGCAGACTTCAAGAGACCAAAGATGTATTGGAGGAATACCTACAGATGGACAATATATAATGTATGAGCTGCATATTTCTGTTGCTCTTTACTGGCGTCAGTGTGCATCAGTCCGGATGCGTTCTGACTGAAATGACTGAGTCAGGATGACAAATAAAGACTCGTGCAAACTGTTGACAGAGCAAACACACAGGTTGATACATTCAACAGCTCTCCGGTAACGCCCATTTAGAGCCCAAACCATCTTATTTCAGAGATGCAACACAAATGCGATCTACATCACATTCCTCAGCTGCACTATAATGGCGACTTGCTTGGCTTGCTACTTGTGGTCCCTCCCTTGACCTACATGCTGAGGTCTTCCACAAGCGATGCTGTCAGTGAAGCCACAGACAGCAGCGAGGATGGTCGCATCTCTCCACAAGGCTTTCCCTGAGGAATGTTAGCTGCTGCTGACTGTGCCACCCATCCACACCACGCTCTCTCCTACATGGGTGCCTTTTCCAGCTATACACCTCGTCTTTAAGTGATTCTGCCTAGGGAGGGTTAGATTTGTCTGCTGCAAAAAAAAAAAAAAAAGGATGAGTTGCTTTACTTTTTAAATGGGTTACGGGCTCTTAATAAAGCCACCCTAGATTTCCTCAACACCTCAGGACACTTCAGCTAAAAATGGAGAGAGTTGAGTAGCCGAATGTTTCATTTTACTGTCTTGATGGCAACATTTTTTTTTTTATGGGGTAGTCCCTGCACTCTTAACACACGTTAAGAAACACAGTAAAAACCAACATTTGAACACATCACCTGGATGTTAAATCTAGAGAGGCTCCACAAAAAATGAAGAGGCAGAGAGAAAAAAGGTGAGAGCAGAACAGAAAAACTGCAAGTAATATAGGAATATATATACATACATACATGTGTGTATATATATATATATATATACACACATGTATATATATATATATACATACATACATACATGTGTGTATATATATATATACACATGTATATATATATATATATATATACATACATATATATATATATACACATATGTATACACATATATACACACACGCACACACACATATATATATACACACACATACATATATGCATTTAGGAAATATTTAAGATAAAAAACAGAGGTCACTGTTCCAATGGAATGCATATCTGCCTTCTTTCCAAACTTATTAATAAAGTCCACACTTATGAAACCACACAATAAAATGGTAAATTATATTCCTTGTAGTACTGATTTGTTTTAACATTTGGGTTTCTGCTCTAAAGTGCTACTTTAGTTTATATTTATGATCAATATTCATACATCTGCCGCACATTAAAAGACATGAGGTGTAAAGAGAACGCATGCCTGCATGAAAGCTCTCATCATCTCCTATGTTCTCCTCTACACCTTTAGCTCCATCCTACCATCACTTCTAGCTACAGGACAACTTTAGAGTTGCATAGGAATGGGTAAGTTAGCATTACTGTCAATGGGGTTCTTTGAACGGGTTTTCAGTTAAATGCCTGAAATAAGGTCTGCGGGTCAGACTTTGTTCAATAGCATAAAATAAGTCCGTTAGTATCGCAGAATGAGTGAAGAGAAGCGTTTTAAGTGTTTTAAAAAAAAGGTGGTTGTTCATAAGTGGATAAAACAAAATGTGCCAGATATCAGTATCAGGTCAAACATGATGCTGTAGTCACGTGTCTGTGGAGCAGTTTGTTCTAACAATTGCCTTGATGCCTAAAAAAAGTCATAATAGTAGTGTTCATTTTTGAAGGTTTTGAACCAAACTCATAAGTCTCAAAAGTTGTTTTTACCACAGATATGTTTTTGGTTTTTTTTAGCAATAATACAAAATCCAACAGATAAATTCAGAGGGAACCCGTGGCAATGTTAGCTTCAGTTTGGCTACATCTGAAGCAGGCAGACTTTGAGTGCTCTACATCATGCAACTTCTTTCTTCAACCAGATGGTAGTTTTCAGACATGATAAGATGCAGGTGATGTGTGTTTGATACCGTTTGAGGAGCAAAGTCAAAAATTCTTTGATGCAACGGGCCAGGGGCCTCAACCAATACATCAACTAGGTCGATGTTTCAGCATGTATTTACTGAAGGTAATGCAGGTATGAAGGGAGGAAGTTTGGCAGAATTGTAGGATACAAGCCCTCAAATATACTTGTATTGTAGTGTCACCCAAATACTTATGAAGTCAGTCAGCTCACTGTCCTTCCCCTGAATACCTTTGCTGTAGCTGTCTTCCACAGTTTGTTTTCCACAGTGACCCCCATCTGCACAGGTTCTTGCTCCAAAATGATGTCAGAATAACCTTGTTTCTGATTTGACTCTTCAGACTGAGGTCTCATTGCAAAAAACAAAACGAAGCAAAACAACAACAAAAATGGGGCGACCGATTTAGGACATCAGAAAGTAGTCCAGATCTGATATGAAAAGATCAAATTCCATGGGATGTGAGCTGTTCACACAGGTCTGGTGAAAAAAAAAAATCAGACGAGGGCCTGCACTGTGAATAGAGCTTCGTTGGGACATTGGTCACAACAATACTACATCCATTATGTTATAATGTACCAAACTGTCAAACCCGTGTAAAAGCATCAAATGTAAGTCAATCAAGACAGCAGCAGAACATTTCATCCTCATGTGACTAAGAGAGAAAATGACAGGCGGAGTTCATCCCTTGCTGTCCCGACAAGTCTAACAACTAACAGCAAAACAAAATGCACCGGAGCAGCTTGTTTTGCTGCTGCAGAGTAAACAGTGATGGGGCGAGTCTTGTTAGTGGCATTTCATGCAGACTTGCAGCCCGGAGTTTATTGGTGCAATGCTCCAGAAATAGTTGTGTGTGGCGAGTCTCGGTACCACTCTTGCATAACGGGGGAATTACAGTGTGTTTGCTGCCGTGCGGAGCGAAAAGTGCCAGCCGGGCTTTTCGTGGATGTTCGTTTTTGCAGGACGAAGTGTACCCGCTGATGTAGTGTCATCTGTCCCCCGGTACGGTCCACAGTCCACGAACCCGAATATTTGACAAAAGCAGGCCCTCTACGAGCACCTTGACGGCGACAGCAGCTGTGTGCCACCGGGCAACGCGTTCGCTCGAATCAATGAATAAAACACGACTCAAAGGCTCATTTTTCTGAGTCCGGTCATGCGTACCGTGACCTGGGCGACACGAAACAGTACTCACCGTGGTTGAAGACTGCGGACCGAAAGCGGTTGTTACTAGACGAGTGTTCCATCTCTCAAAGTTTCAGCCGGCGGTCGCAACGTCTCCCTCGGTATTTCCTCTGCCCTCAGTCTGAACACAGCAGCGGAGAGATGACACTGTAGTGTTTGACCGGACAAACCCGTCCCCCGTGTATGTATGCGTGTATGTGTGTGTGTGTATGCATACGGACGCCTTCCAACTGACGAGCCAGCCTCCTGCCGTGCCGGTGACGTCACGAGGCACCAGTTGTTGCAGCAGCAGCGTCGGAATGAAAACAATCGCACGTGGACGTGATGGGAGAGAGGGGTCACGTGCACCTGCTACAGGAAAATGACCTGCCCGACGCTAACGAGCATATTAACACTATTATTGAGAACGGAGGAAAATAGGTCAGTGGATCTTGCTGGAACGCTAGAAATGCTCTAATTTATTGTGTTTATTAGGCTCAGCCGTAGAGACACGAGTTATTTTCTTCACTTCTAATTTACTTTAAAATACCAGCCTCAGTTATACCTTTAAATCCTTGTGAAAGCCCCCGGAATCCTGCAGGCTACTCATAGGTGATTATTGTGCTAATCACTAGCAGCGAGGGCTTGTTTTGTCATTTCACAATAAAAGCTCTTTCCCCTGGAGTGTATGAACTTTGTCCAGCTTTTCAATTGTGCTTGCTCTGTTACAATAGAACCCACCATCCTCCCACACACACGTACACAATTTATCTTTGATATCTACATTAACTTTCATTGAAAACATGGACAGTTATAACAAAAGTGACATCTAGTGGTTGATTTTCCACATTTGCATCGATCATCTATGGAATCATGTATTTACTCTTACAAGCATTTTACCTGCAACCACATTAAAAAAGTCAATATATTTTCCATGAATGGCTGCTATCCTCGAGTGTGAACCGGCTGAGTGAAGCAGATTTCACACAGAAGATTGAAATTACAATATTTTGTACTCTGTATGACACCACAAGAAAATATGCTGAGGGATATTAAAGTAGCAAACTGTGATGAACTATGTAGTTAGGGTTATAGGCCTGCACAAATTTTACAGACATTGCCAGACATTTCATTTATTGCTATCTAATTTAGTAAAACAGGAAAGCTCCGAAAAAAATGTTTAGTTTAGATTTTTTTTTTTGTATGCTAGTTTGGGTGTTTGAGTTGAGAAATACACATTTCAAAATTCTCAGATTTATCTGCATAACAAAGTGTGATGCCTTTCGTTCATGTAATTGCAAATCGCAATTCTGTATACAATAATTCCAATGACTTCAAAATCATGCAGTACTATTTTATACCTGAAACTTTCAGTAACATCATCATAAGAGAAAATAGGACTTTGAGTGCGCTTTGTTTGAGGAGCAACAGTTTATTCTTTAGCTGTGACAGAAGGGGGGGGGGGAAACAGTCGTCTCCTCAGAGTCTAAATGTTCACGTTCGGGTTTAATGTGCAGAATTATTTCCACAGTTTGTGTAAAAAAAAAAAAAAAAGGACAAAATGTGTTAAAATATCAAAACTGACAATGAAAATGCTAAAAATATGATACAGAACAAGATGAAATCTCATACAAATAGTATCAGTTATGATTTTCAATCCACTTGAATCAGGCTTGCACTTATGATACATAAAAAAGGAAATCAGTTCACGTTTTCAAGTCGTTGGCAAGGCTAGCTTACAACAAAGGCACAGCATTGATCAGAGGTATTGATCCTTTGCAAAGAAGTGCTGCGGAAACATTCTCAGTGATCGTCAGAACATCCTCAGACACATCCAACATGCTCGACATGGCTCAGACAAGGATGGAGACACGCGTGTCCACGTGTGCAGCGAATGCCCAGGGACAAACACAACTGGGAGAGGCTCACTTTAGAGAAGCGTATTTCGTGTATCAAGCGACATATTGACAAGTCACATGCTCTTTGAGTCCAACTGTTGGATAATTCCTCCTTATTACGCTGCTGACAACACACCAAATCCGGACCACAGATGATAGAGTTTAATCATGTTAACTCTATCTGTGATTTAGTGACCTCTCTTCCACTGCAGTATTTGCTTCTTCAAAGGCTGTCTAGGCCGGGGATTGAATTCCACCACGTAAAGCATCAGGACAATGGTAACGATTTTTGGGACATATCATTCGGCATCACATCACAAAGCAGTGATTTCGCTGCATGCAGGCCAACATAAATACACTGACTAGTTTTACTTTTCCCTTGATGTTAAAATTTTTTTTTTTTTTAAAAAAACATCAGCTGCACCACACGCAGCAGCCCCAAGAAAGATCTGGAGGCTCGCAGAACCTCAGGGTAAATACTGTAACCACAGATTGTTTCTTCACATGTAAGTTAGAGGAACTAAAACCACTAAACACAGACGGTTGATTCCTTCATTCAGCTCAATCAATTCTGCTTTATACCTCCAGATCAATACTGGTATTGGATAAGGAATTTAATCTAGTATCCTTTATTTTAACTTTCTTGGTCTCATCCTCATAATTTGTCTGTAAGGATAAGAGCTGATCTGACCCCGGGCCTTGACCCTGGGCTGGGAGTGAACCTGAGGCGTCTTCCATAGGTTCTTTTATAATCGTAAATTCGTTGTTAGAATACTTACTCATAGTCAAGCTGACACCTTCAACGCCAGCGTTATCCTGACGCATAGCTGTGTTCAGTGTGTGTCCAATTCCATTCAGCTAGGTGTTACTGGTATTGTCTGACATTACCAGTATGACTGTTTGCGAGGGTTGGAACTAAGATGTTTTGGGGAAGCTGACTCAACCTCATCTCACAGTGAACCTTGTGCATCTCTGAGTCTCCAGCCTGTTTCTTGCGTCTGACTAATCCCTTTATCACACAAACTTCCTCTACAGTATTGAGAGTGACAATAACAGCGAAGAAAGGTTTTCATTGTATAATTTTTGTGTCTGATGTTCCCATCAATTGAATTTACAGTGCAGTACATGCTGCTCTTTCTATTCACCACATCATAACAAGTTTTACAACAAATTTCAACATGGTTCTTTAAACATGATGCATTGATTTAGCTTCACCTATTCCCCTTTTACAATGCGTCTCCACATGCATGTCAAGCGTCTTAGTGATCAGCTCTCACTTACTCCCTGTTGTTTGTGATCACACATAAGCTGTCGTCACTGATCGCTGCATGTTCTAAACACTCTCCAGTGTTTGTGCACCACAGCTGACATGTTTAACTGCACTGGAAAATTTGGGAATGTGGGCACAGGCTTGGCAGCCCTGCCTGGAGGTGTTGTGAACAGGTACTGTGGGAGCTGTCTGTCTGGTGAACAAAAACTGGAAGTGGATTCAGCACGCAAGCAGTCTCTGCTGTTTAGGAGCTCATCCAGACAGATGTTGCACTGCCAAAAATTTGTCTTGTTTCAGTTTTTATACAGCAGAATAAAACTGAGGTTTTCTCCTGGCTCAAATGGGCCTGTAGTGGTGAAGCATGTTGTCAGAGATGCTAGCTCCTCCGAGCAAGTACATGTAACCTAACTAGCAAGGCACAGCAGTCACTGGTAGCGATGTCTGCTCAGGGCAGCTCTCCATGGCCACCTGCCTCATGTAATGCTGGCAAATAGTAAAACTGATGTAGATAAAGTGACTACAGATTACATGTTGAAATAAATCGATCACTGCCTTTGCACACTGACCTGAAATAAGGATTACTGACTTATTCTAATGTTCTCATTCCAATTCCAGAATGTTAAGTTAAACTTTAACAGTTGGGGCCAATAATTGAGACTTGATTGTCTATATTGTTGGTTTTCATACTCTTACAACAGGAAGGTCACATATTTGTTCTTATTTTCCTTCCTAAAACATGAGCCCACATAGCAACATCTGAGCTCAAAGAATGACACCCAAAATGATCAAAGTCAGACATTGAAGACAAAGCCTGCAATATCCCACTCAGCAGCCAGACAGAAGTCATCTTAATCGGACTTTGCGGGCACCCAGCTGGCCTGGGGGGACCTCACTCAATTCAGCGGGCGTACAAAGCTGCGCTAGGCCCCTCGAGGTCAGCCAGAAACTCCCGGCCTGCTAGCCACCCCAATGCCCAGCTGCAGCCACCTTCAGACGCCACTCCTATTCCAGCTGGCGCCACCCCTGCTCTGGCATCAGGTGATGGGGCACCCAGCTCTACAGTAGTGGTCAGGGCACAGAGGAGACATAGGAAGCAAGGACACCGATCTTCAGTACTCTCCAAGCTCTGGTGTGTCAGAGCTCGTGGTTCCCGTTCTCCAACCTGGTGGCAACCAGTCTCTGGTTCCCAGCCTCCCTCCAAGAAGCTCATCCACTCCTGTTCTGGCACTGAGTGTCCTGGCTGGCGCCACTCCTGTTCCGGCATTGAGGGTTCTGGCAGGTACCACTCCTGTTCCCAGTGTCCAGTCAGTAGAGTGCCTGGCTCCTGATTCCTGTGTCCAGTCAGTAGAGTGCCTGGCTCCTGATTCCTGTGCCTATCTGGCCAGGTTCCCACCCTCAATCTTCAGTGTCCAGCTGGTAGTCCAGCCTACCTCTGTCCCGGGACTCCAGTCAGTGAACAGCTGTCCCTTGAGTCTTCAGGGTGCTGTCTGCCACCCCCTAGGTCATCAGTGAGGGGTCAGCCCCCCTTCTGGTCTCCAGTCCTGAAAGTGGCGCCAACCCCCAGCCCGGCCTCTGGGATGTCCCCAAGACTGTCTGTGTTCTCCTGCCCAGCCTCTACACCCACTTCCAGACTCTCTTCACCCCTCTACTCGGCCCCCGGGTCGCCGTCCTGAGTCTCCGTGCCCCTCGGCTCGGCCTCCCATCCTCCTGTTCTGCATTTTCTTGTTTAGTTTGTTTTTGTGGTTCTTGTGTTGTCCTGCCCTCAATAATTGTGAATTGATTTATTTATAAATGTAAAGGTTGAAACAGAGGACTTCATAACAACATCAGAGACATGGAAATCAAGCCTCTCACAGTTTAGTTTCTGTCTTCTGCCACGTCCATCTAGCAGGTGGGGCCAACTGATCCAGGCATCCAGGCTTTGGAGGACTGGCTGGAGAGGATCATGCATACAATGTGTGACACGAGGGCTGTAGTGGAGGACCTCATCAACAGGGATACCACACCAGATGCTGATCTGGAGATGCTGTGCAGGCTGGAGGAACATTTCGGACAGAACCACGTAGACATTACTGTCCAACATTGACCCTGCTGGTGCTCCACCACCAGCTGCCTCAGTGGTAGCTGGTGCTGTCTGAAGCTGCTGAATAGTCTTGGGCCTCATCACCCAGATCCTCGTGCCAAGCAGCTATTTCATCTCAGGTTCACCCTCATATGTTCAGATGTTCCAAGGCTGCAGATGGATTTAAGCCTGCCAAATATGTGCACCCTTGAGGGTGAGGGAAACGCAGCATGTTTCCTTCATAAGCTACTCCATGATTACCCGGCTGACCCCATTCTCGCCAAACTGGTGGACAGCTGGGTGGATGTCGCTTCGTTCCAGCTGGCTGAAGGAAACATAAAGGAGTGAGCTGCAGTCCTCACATCCCTCAGCTACACACTCAGCAAGAACCACTGGATAACAGAGCAGGACTTCTCCATTGCTGACGTGGCCTGCGACTGCGTTCTGTTACAAAGTCTGCTGAAGACCAGAGCTGGGTCAGATCTTGGGAGGACCCTGGACGATTTATGACTGTCAAGTTCCTGGTGTATTAATAAAAGTGCCTCCACGAGTGTTCCATCTCTCAAAGTTTCAGCTGTCGGTTGCTACATCTCCCTCTGTATTTCCTCTACCCTCAGTCTGAGAATAGCAGCGGAGAGATGATAGTGTTGTCACTACACTGTAGTGTTTGACCCGACGAACCCGTGTGTGTGTGTGTGTGTGTGTGTATGCATATGCACGCCTTCAAACTGACGAGCCAGCCTCCTGCCGTGCCGGTGACGTCACGAGGCACCAGTTGTTGCAGCAGCAGCGTCGGAATGAAAACAATCGCACGTGGACGTGATGGGAGAGAGGGGTCACGTGCACCTGCAAGAGGAAAAATGACCTGCCCGACGCTAACGAGCATATTACACTATTATTGAGAACGGAGGAAAATAGGTCAGTGGATCTTGTTGGAACACTAGAAATGCTCTAATTTATTGTGTTTATTAGGCTCAGCCGTAGAGACACGAGTTATTTTCTTCACTTCTAATTTACTTTAAAATACCAGCCTCAGTTATACCTTTAAATCCTTGTGAAAGCCCCCGGAATCCTGCAGGCTACTCACAGGTGATTATTGTGCTAATCACTAGCAGCGAGGGCTTGTTTTGTCATTTCACAATAAAAGCTCTTTCCCCTGGAGTGTATGAACTTTGTCCAGCCTCTACGTATTTTTGCTCTGTGACATTTTTAGATGGAAAACCAACCCCCACCCCCACACAATTTTTTTTCTGTGAAAAAAATGGACCGTAACCAATTGTGATCCCTGTTGTTTATGATATTGCAAATTGCAATTTTGTACAAAATAATTGCAATTTTACATTTTAAAATCAAACAATAAGATTTTGTCCCCGAAACTTTCAATAAAATCATCATTAAATAAAACCACAGGTTGAGTGCGCTTTGTTTAAGGAGCAACAGTTTATTTTATAGCTGTGACAGAAGGAAAAACAAAACAAAACAGTCGTCTCCTCAGAGTCTAAATGTTCACGTTCAGGATTAAAGTGCAGAATTGTTTTCACAGTTTGTGTAAAAAAAATTAAATAAGACAAAAAAAACCCCTATAATATTAAAATATCAAAACTGACGATGACGATCTGGAAAATATAAATATGATACAGAACAAGATGAAATCTCATACAAGTAGTATCAGTTATGATTTTCAATCCACTTGAATCAGGCTTGCACTTATGATACATAAAAAAGGAAATCAGTTCACGTTTTCAAGTCGTTGGCAAGGCTAGCTTACAACAAAGGCACAGCATTGATCAGAGGTATTGATCCTTTGCAAAGAAGTGCTGCGGAAACATTCTCAGTGATCGTCAGAACATCCTCAGACACATCCAACATGCTCGACATGGCTCAGACAAGGATGGAGACACACACGTGTCCACGTGTGCAGCGAATGCCCAGGGACAAACACAACTGGGAGAGGCTCACTTTAGAGAAGCGTATTTCGTGTATCAAGCGACATATTGACAAGTCACATGCTCTTTGAGTCCAACTGTTGGATAATTCCTCCCTATTATGCTGCTGAATTGAGTGAGTTGTGAAGAAGCTCCAGAATATTATGGCCCTGAGCCAAAAAAGAGTATGATGAAGAGCTGAGAGGTGAGACGGGCCAGTTTAAGTGCTGTTTTGTAAGAAAGAGCATCAGTGGTTGCAGCCTCGGGGGGGGGGGGGTGTCAAATATGGAAACAGGCTGTCAGAAACAACATAGAACATCATTCACAAAGGACCAGTCTGTAGGCAGCAGGCAGAGCTGAGATATCACATCCTCTTAGAAGCAACAACAACAAAAAAGACAAATTGATTAAAAAAAACAAAAAACAAACCAAACAGGACACTGCAACTCCTTGGAGCATTCCAGTTGGATGTGCTCACATTTGAATTCTGGAGAGTTTTGCAGTAATCTTGAAAATGAAAGTACAGTAATCATTATCATCATCATCATTATCATCATGACTTCAATTGATCCAACAGTTTTCATTTTAAAATATAAAACTACATTATTTCACACTTCAAATGGTCCAGTTTGACATCAAGAGGATGAATTTCCCAGAACCGATTTTCTACAGTTGAAAGGCTCTATCAGTGTCTTGCATTCATATATCAACCTGAACAGACGTTTAAATTTCCTTATCACAAGTAGCCCAAGAAAAGAAATTAAAAAAACATGGCGTAAACCAGCCATTTGGTAATATAGTGCAAATTAAAGTACTCAAATCCATACAAAAAGATTTCAGTGGTTATATAGAAAACAGATGCCATCTTTTTTTTGTCCTCATTTCCTTTTCAGCCTGGCTGTCTTGTGACCCTTTTTTTTGGTCTTTTTTTCTTTTTTCTTTAAAGTCAAATTGTTTTCTTATTTAAAATCACAATGCTGAGAGACTAAAGTAGCTGTGTTCTAGCTAGTATATCATGCAGCTCGTGAGAACATCAGCAGGAAATTAAGATCTTTCCATCATAGAAAAAAGATTGAAGGTGCAAGAGAGAAATTCGACAGTGGAAGAGATCCTTTCTGAGGAGTCCCATAGTTTATGCAATGCACGCAGACAAGATTATATATATATATATATATATATATATATATATATATATATATATGCGCACACACGCTCACCTATTTATAATATATACAGACATTTACATGTAAACAAACATCAACAACAACAACTGACACACTGAGGCAGTACATGGTACCTGAATGACTGTACACAACATAGTGAATAATTCATAGACTGTTTGACCCTCATATCACTGATATTAGAGTTGATCTATCATTTAGCAAGGTGAATGGGCCTATGAGTTCATTTCCAGATGATCCAGTTGTAGGATTCATTTTACACCAGCTACATGAAAACTCCGAGGACCAATCGCAGACTTGTTCGGATGAAAGAGTGTATTGAGTATAATTTGAGGCTCTGAATTTGCTCCACTGGTTGGAAAACAAACTTTCAGTTGTTAACTGCATTCAAACTTCAACTCTCCTTAATTTCAACTGTTTAGCCAATAAAAATATGGCGATGCTGCATACCAATATAAAATATTGTCTGTACATTTACAATATATAACACATTTACACAGTTGTCAGCTATGTACACAAGTCAAAATGCATCACATCACTATGAATGCCTACAGCTCTTAAAATTGGGAGACAACGTACCAAATGTGTACCTCAAAGTGAAGTCCGTGCTACACAACAATGAGGCAGAAGGACGGTGCCAAAGACACAAGCAGGTCTTGTCGTGGAAGACCAAATAAGGTCAGAGGGACACGTTGATGCGGGATTTGACCTGACAGCATTATATACACTCATGCACTCTACAGTTAAGCGGTTTAAAGCTAGAAGTTTCTGCTTGACTTGTGCAAGTGTACAGCGAGTTGATCTTAAGCGTCATGTGTTAAGATGGGCCTCTCTCCTTTGCATGTTTCAGAAGATCAGTTTTCATATCCAAACCAAAAGCAACTCAAATCAAGTTATCACACGTGAACACCTGTTAACACACCTGTACAATGTAGAGGCCCAAACTTAGGAGGCTTTATACCTTGTTTTTTGGACATCATCCATATAAATATACACATTACAGTAAGTATTCTTGAATGTTTTGATTTCTAAAAAAAAAATCCCTAATGTAAATTTTCTCGATTCAAGATTTGTTCTGATTGTTGGTTGTGATTGCATACATGCTCCACGTTAGCTTCGGGTGCAGCAGAATCAAACTATGGTAGTCTCTTGATTTGAATGTGTGTGTGTCTTGCACAGGTGGCTTTTCAGATCCACGTTTTCCCCCTGAGTCTACTAGTTAAGCCTGAGCCAGCCTACGCCCACTGCTTGGGACCCGGAGGGGTATTTACATGACTCCTCCTCAGACAAAAAGCATCACCAGCCACTGCACTGCACGAGGCCGTGGGTCGTTTGTGACAGCTGACCAACACTGAATGTTTTCCAATACCCTTGGTGGGGTATCTCCTGACATCCCACTCCTCCTGGGTAGCCTTACTCCGGCTGTTCGGGGTGTACGTGCAGGCCGTTCTCTGAGTGTGTGGCGCTGTGTTTCTCCCAGAAGGCCTTGCGCAGCTGCTCCACTTCAGAAACAAGGGGAAGACCAATGTCCAAGTGCATCTTGAGGTTTTCCAGCCATTCTTCCAGTTTGGAGAAAGAAGGGCTATGGATTAAAGGAACAGGTAGGTCATTTTCAGATTTGTTTTTTGGGGCATATCAAATAAAAAGTGGACTCATAAACAAAATAAAACCCTGGTATTTTCAAGGTTATTTGTGAACCAGTTAACACAACTCAATGGATGGTATCAAAATCAACAGCGTAAATTTAACTGACAGTTGATTAAAAGTGAAGTTTTTGGAGGCTTAACTGTCTCCATCCAGCGCCATTGAGCAATAGACATAGGCTGAGCTACCCCACCATTCGAGAGGGATCAGAAATGTGTTTCATTTTGGGTTGATATTTCCTTTAGCTAACATTTCCATTTGAGAATGTTGATGTCTGACCGTTTGTCTGCATCAAGGTCACAGCACACAGCAGCTATGGGGAAGAAGGCAGGAGGGCAATCGGGGGGACAGTAGTGCTCCAGGAAGCCAGACACGTTCAGTCCAAAGTCCACCGCCCGGGGGAGGTAGTCAGGGTCTGCATTGACCCTGCCTATGATCTGAGGAGAGCAAGAAAATTGTGGTGTTAGACACCTCTCATTGGCAGCACAGAAGCATTCAAGCCCCCTACCGGTCTGTTCCCTGCTGACCACAACTGCCTGACCACCTAATCCCCTCTCCATCCTCTGTCCATCCAGTGAAGTCACACTCTTCAGCTTCTCTGCAGCTGGACCACAATGTTGGAGTTCAAATTATGCAGATGGTGTGTGACCAGCCTGCAACACTTTGGATCATTAGCTGGAAACTAAATATCTTTTCCCTCTTGGAGCTTTGGAAGACCACTCAAAAAAATGTGGCAATTTGGAGTGGTTATACAGTATTATAGACAGGGAATGACATAGTGGGGTGTCAAAAAGGAAAAAAAATTATAGCGTATATTTTGTTGAGTTGCTTGTTTTGAAAAGTCCAGGCACTGGGCATGCTGGCTCGCACTGTTGAGCTTGACTGGAAAATGTGAGCCGCTGTTATTTTTACTGGTATCTGTGATTTTCCTACCGTGACAAGTCAGAATGTTATTGGAGCCCATTTCTGTGAGCAAAACCTTAGAAAAATACAATGTAGCATTGATAATAACAGTATTCGAATGCTTTTTAATAAATATGAGATACACATGAAAAAAATCACAAGATAAAACTCATATGAGAAAATGTCTTAAATTCAGGCTTAATTTTGAATTTATAGCTCTTTTTGTGATTTTCACCTTTTTTATTCAAAATTTTGACAATCTACTTTAATTTATTTTTTTTTGGATCACGAAAGCCTTATCTTTATTTTTTTTCTACTCACAGAAATAGGCTTCCATAGCATATCCTATGTGTAAAAAGCATATTTTTACTTTTTTCCCCCTCATTTTTTAAAAACGTTATCAATAAAAGAGTAGATGTAGATTGTAGTACACTGAAAAACTAAAACTCAGACTTAATAAGAACTTAACTGTAAAAACTTGAGACAGGAAAAACAACGGGAAAAAGTCGGAGCGTTGCAATATAACAATACATTTCGATCTCGAGGGCTTTGAGGGCAATTAAATGATAAGGGGGAGTAGCTTTTACAACTGAGGGTAGTAGCTTTTACAACTGCAGGTACATTTACCCAAAGTTAACATTTTGTCCTGAACTAATGACAGAGTAACATCTCAATTAGTCTTTTTTATGACTACAAATAGTGGAGGGCCACTCACCTCACAAAGCATGATACCAAAGGAGAAGATGTCTACTTTCTCATCGTAACTCTTCCCTGGGAACGGGAAAGAACTAAATTAGGCCGCTGTTTATTTTGGCATACATGTTATAGTGAAATATTGTGAGAAATATATCCACACATATCCAACAAATGTGCATTTGTACCATGAATCATTTCGGGAGCCATCCAGTAGGGGTTTCCCACCACGGTGTACCTCTTCCTACGGTCAGGTTTCTTCAGACCTGGTAGTTTACCCTGCGACAACTTCTCCTCGTGTTTGTCGTCAACCATGAGCCGAGCCAGCCCGAAGTCTGCCACCACCACCGTGTTGTTCTAGACGGAAACAACAGGTCATTGTTTACAGACTTATTACTAGAGAGAGTGAGAATGTTTTAATCTTCTTACAGCTGCTTGAGATTCAGCTTTATAGACCTTTGGTGTTGATTTGTTGCTGTTAAGAAGCTCTTTGTTTGATATTAAGATGTAACTGACAAGTGTTACTTTACGTTCAGGACCACACACAAGCGGCAGATCTTACCTCTCGGACGAGACAGTTGTGAGAGTTCAGGTCTCGGTGGATTATGTTCATGGAATGCAGATAGGACTGGATGACAGACAGGAAGGCACAGAGCAATAAAAACAAGCAGGAAAAAAAGAGGAGGTTTAATTGATAATCTAAAGCCCGAGACAAGAAGAACAATTGTGCCTTGTTTCATGTCAAGTCAGCAGTGTTGTAATAACAGTAACGCAGACACGCAAGACATTCACCATTGTGCCTATATCAAGAGAAAACATGGTCTAATCCTAAAGGAATTCATGCTCTTATTTCCTTAAGGGGGGGATGGAGACAGCTGTGCACGTTTGAAACCAAAACGTTGCAGCTCCTCAGCATGACCACTAGAGGGAGACAGCATGTCACTGGCTGGCGAGCTTATGGCGGTGAAACTGCTCGTGAATAGTTCAATCACATCACATCTCTGTCTTTGCACTCACCATCCCAGCCGCTATGTCCTTTCCAAAACTGACCCGCTGGTTCCAAGGATAGTTGCTATCCTGTGAAGGAAAAACCAGTAAAATGTCACCATTGTACCTTTTTTTTTTGTTTTACACTGGAAAATAACAGATTCCACCAGAGAGCAAACAGTTTCTGAATTAACTAACTTAACTCCATGAGGTTTGAGCTCTGAACATGCATGCAGACGCACACTACACTCACCATTTTCTTGATGATTTCCCTCAAGGTGCCTCCTTTTATGTACTCAGCAATGAAGTTGAGTCTTTTGTCTTTGTAGAGGACCCCGATGAACTTAAGCACATTGGGGTGATCCAGGCAACGCATGACCTTCACCTGAAGAAAACACATCAGATATTTTTACACATCCCCATAGAACTCAGCCTTGGCACTACGGTTTCTAGGATGGGACACACTGTTGCACGGATAAGTTCGGTCCCTAGTGTGTATTTCTGGAACAATATCCCTCATTTTGGAGCCACTTCAGTGTGAGAAAATGTGAAAGAGCGACTCTCTACTTCTCATGTGTTGCATCTCTCCCTAGAGTCAAAAAAATAAGGTTCACAAATTGGCATGGAACGTATTTCCTGTCAGTGGAAAAGGTCTGTTCTGATTTAGTTTTTAATGGATTTGAATCAAATATAAATAACGCCAGTAAAGCTAACATCATAGCTCACATTCTTTCTCCTCGTGTTTATTAAATATATATAAATAGACTGAAATAAAATATTTTATGATGCCATATATCATCTAGATTGACTGGAAAGGCTGTGGGGCCATTTAACCACAGACACGTGTAATGTGACATTTGGCCACCTACACACCAACAGCCAGGAGGAGTAATAAACCCTCTCATTGTGTGGATGTTTTATGACCCCGTTTACTCCCTCCACATGAGTTACAAAGCAAAGACTAAATTCAACTTGACATATACATACACACAAAACCCCACTGAAAGGCTTTTCCAGAGCCTCAAATGTCTCAATTAGAAGGCTGATAACTGGGAGTCTATAATACCGACATCAACCAGCTGGAGGTGTGCGACACAAAAAATAAAGAGCTCGGGGGTCCTTTAAAACTCGATAGACCATGATGGCATCACCGCGATGAGTCACTCTCTCCTATTGTTTCACATTACTTGAATGAGATGAAACAACACACGGCGTGGAAGGAAAAAGTTCCAGTCATTCATCAATGCTGACAGAGAGAACGATCAATACCCCATTTTTCCTACTTCAAGGATAATTTGGTATGTTTTCATTTATCTTTGATTTATTCAAACTGGAAATCTACTTCATCCACTTGTGCTCTACACTGCGCCAGGGAAGCTGCTAGTCTGTGGTCTTTGACTTCCACAGCCGTGAATCCTCTTCAGCTTGTTCAAGATTCAGCGTATCATTCTGGTTTAGTGATTCCTGATCATTTCTCTGTGTGGACAAAGGAGGGACAACACAGCTTTTCATTGGCTGTGCTTACATGGACAGAATATATCTTTTGAGGTGCCCTTCTTATAGAATATTCCACTGATATTCAAATGCTACAGTGCAACGTTTGACAGATAACATGATTGGAACAGATGAGTGGAGCTAACTGTAGCTTGAGAGCTAACAGCAGCAAGAATCTGTTCTCACAGACTTAATCAAAAGCTCTTTTTCATTTTCTTACTCCAAACACAAAAACAAGAGCTAAACCTGCAGAGCCCCCTTACCCTCATTTAAAGGCTTGAACCTGTAGCCATAACATCCAACACATGTTTGTGTGTGAGGAAATTAAGCTCTCACTTTTTTCTCTTGGGAACTCCTGCTTTGATCCCTCTTGAACTTAAGCTTGTCATTTTTGCTTCCCCGGACAGTCAAAATCCATTTGATTCACAGCTCCGACATCAGTATATCAATGATCAAAGTTCATTCTGCTCGCGCTCACTGAGTTAATCAGTTGCTGGATACTATTCTTTAAAGATCCTGGGGTTTTTATTTGTCACTCTTTCAGAATGACGTTTGCGCAACCCTCTTCCTCCCCTCAAAGTCTCCTAGAGGTTTCAGCTTTGACCTACTGACACTACTCAACCCCGGGGAATTCCATCTACCTCTCACCTTTGCAAATTTAACTTTGGTAAAGATAGAAGTGTATTCTTAGCCATAGGTTCTAATGACCAAACCCCTTCTTTCTTCCCATTTTCTCACAATCATTGTTTAATACACCCCTCTATTAGATCTCTCTTTACTGTCTGCTTAGGGTCAGATTAATATATAACATCTAGATAATGGATGAATTGGGATCATTTACAAACACTCACCTCTTTAAGGAATGTTCTTTGTGTCTCGTCATCAAAGCGAATCAACTCTTTCATCACCATCACCTCCCCTGTCTCCTTGTGGGTCACCTGAGATGGAATGATACAACAAATCAAGCTGACATCCATCGTTGTGGCGCAGGGTTGACTATTAAGTCTGTGACATTTTCATTACACCTGATATATGTCAGCATGGGAGAAGAGACCAGATGAAAAGTCCAGTAAGTGTTGGACCATTAATATCCATCTACATGACTCGATGTTGCCATCTGCTGGACGTGTTGAGTATGACAACAAGGCATGGTAAGATATGAACATACACTGGCGGTGGCTTTGCCCACAAATATACCTTAATGGCCTGTCCGAAGCATCCCTTCCCCAGCACTTCTCCATGGATGAGGTCAGATGGCCGGAAGATGCGGTGTGTCCGGTTTGAGACGACACGAAGCGACTCAGAGCGATTAATGTCCTTCCTCTGTGAGATGGGCGACGCTGCATTGCTGGAGCATGGTGACTTATCAATGCTGTAGCTCCGCCTGGAGGGGGGGGGAGGAGGACAGTCACGGTGAGGAGACAATAAGCACCACGATGATGTCTGATTAAGCGTAACACAAAACTAAGTAATGCCAGTTCTGTAAATTTCTTACGTGATGATGCGGGATCTTAGATTGCTGATGTCTGGGTTTGGAGGCTGGGTGATGGGCAGGATGGGGCTGGGACCCTCTGATAGAGGGGTGGACAGGGGGCCATCCACCTGTTCTTCAGCCTCTGAGGAGCCCCCTTCATACCCCTGACTGTGAGGGTCGTGTTCGATAGTGAGCTGGAGCAGCCGGCTCGTCTCCTGGATCAGCAGGTCAATCTAGAGTTCGAGGGTGTTCGGGGGTGAACAAACATGGCATACGGACTGTATTTGTATGTTCTTTTTTTTTCCTGGTGACAGTCTTTAACCATAGCCTGAAATGTAAAAGGGCTGCTTAACTTCAGCTGGACGTATGAATATTTTCCTGTCTATAAACAGTAAATATTAAGCACCATAAATTAATTAGTATTTTTTCAACTAGCCAATTACATTAGCTATTGTCAGCTCTCTTTAATTAAGCATCAGATGGCTTGCAGCTCTTGTTCATTATGTTGTAAAACTGCTGCTGGACAGATTTGACGATGTTAATCATTAATAATGTTTGTGTCACGTGGGACAGCTCTGAAATAAATTCCCTTTTTCATCCACAGAGGGAAACGTTAATCAGTTATCATTTCTCAAGTTGTAGTGAGGACTATGTGCTGTGTACCTCATCCAGGGGAACGTTATGAATTGGCGTCCCATTGATTTCCAGGATCCTGTCGCCAACATGAATGGAATTCTTCACATCTGGGCTGATGCAGTCTGCGTCCACCCTGGATGAAGAAGGACAATGAGTTTGTTTTTTGTTTTTTTTTAAAAGGACTTCTATCTGATACAGACTGTGCTCATTTGACTATTTGACTCAGTGACTGTGAATAGCATCCATCAGCTTGTCCTTCATCTTTATCTTCTACCTTTAATCATTCCCTGTCATAGTGCTTTATTTGCCTTGAAGACATGGATACATAGACTCACTGGGAGACTCTGACAGTGCGTTCTTGTTCAGCATTGTAGCCATTGGTGGGGCTAAGCGGACTGAGCGGCTGGTCAATGGCCACAGAGAAACCCCTCCCTCTGCGTCCGTTGTTCCCCTCGGCCGAGGCAGGGATTGACACCAGCGTGACCGTGTGAGGGATCCGAGAGCATGGAGAGTCCGGTAGGGACACGGGGGTGACGATGGTCTGGTAGTAACAGTGACCACTGGAGAAGGAGAGGAGAAAGAGAAGAGATTGATGATGAGGAAAGGAAGGAAGTAGAGGAAGGAGGAATCCTTGTGAGGTTTCAGAATATAAATCCGCCTGTGCAAATACAGAGAACGTTGAGTCCTCATTAATACTATTTTTATGGCATCACATGTTGTTGACCAGATGCTGCTTCAGCTCAGGGAAGCACTATGAGGTCATTGTTTGGATTTGATGGCCAACTTGACCTCTGATAACTCAAAATCGGTTTCGTAAGTCACTTACAAAAACAGCTATTTTTCTCCAAACAAGAAGAACGCTGAGAATTAGAGAAAGGCTCATATACTTGAAGTGATTCAGAAACTACTGAGCATCATATTACCCTCCCATTAATGCACTTATGTACTTCGGTGAATGGGAAAGTTGTGTTTGTCACATCAGACAGCTGAGCCTTTAACACATCAACTTGTCAATAACATCACACACTTCTATTCAGAGGGGACAAAACCAGCACTGTGTGTGCACCTCTGTGGCGTACAACGTGATTCACATTGAACTCACGTTTCCAGATTGCATTTAGAAACATTAAATGTGATTTTCGCAAATTAGATTGGTTGCGGTTTAAAATGGGATTCCAACTAGAGTTCTACAGTCAGATTTCAAAGCGCGTTTTGCATCACATGCGCCACATGACGACATTAGAGTCCAGGAGGATGAAAACGCAGCAGGGCGCTTGTCTGCTGGTGCTGCTCTCATGTCTCTGCGTCACCTCCAAAATTACTCACACATACGTCGTAACCACAGCAACTCATTCAGATGGGCTGATGATATCTGTACCCAAAACTCTGATCTGATCTCTCATGAATACAAGTGAGGAGAGTCTGTGCTTGGCTGCAGGCTAAACAATCTGATCTTCACACTGTTGCTGATCTGAATCCAGATATGCACTGTTATAGACACTGGACCTTGTTGATGAAATGCTCGACTTACAAATTTGTTTTTACACACTGTGGATTTGTGTGTATTGAGTTTTTTTAAACATCAATTTAGTCTCACAGACAGGAAGTACAGCCTGATGGCTATTTGTAACTCTTGGCTCCCGATATCTCCTGTGTTCCTCTGGTAACGTTAAAGTCTGGTTGATTGACAGTTATAAAAGGTACAAAATAGCTGTCAGAGGCAAGATATTACAAATGCCATCAGGCCCCCTGACTGTAAGAATAAATCGAGGGCTAAAAAGCCAAACAATATGTGCATAAGAATATTTAATGTATGAGTTCCATAAAAAACGGTGAATATTGTTATCAAGCTAAAAAAAGGCTTACTCTCACCAAATGCAGATTTTCAAATGGGCTCAAAGGAAAAAAATGGCATAAAAGTGTGTGTATATAGTGTGCATCATCTGTTCGTTCACCCGAAAGAGACAAATAAACCAAATCACGGGCTCAAACATCTTTGGTAACACTGGGGGAAACTTGCATTGTGCTGCAGATTTGGCTGTAAAATAAATATAACATTCTCTGAAGTTCCAAATAAGCTGCAGACATTCTTGATACTGTCACTCTATGATGCTTCCTGGTGTCGTTTTGTGTGCGCTTGGATTAGAAGGGTTTAGCTCGCAGCAGCAGAGGGAAACTGAGCATGTCGTGCGGTTTAAGAGGAGAGAGGAAACATAGCATGCATTCCAGATGCTCGACAGTCTAATATGATTCTCATATTTAAACATGATGTTTCAAACCCACCAGTAGAGTTTGGATCTCTCCACCAGAGCGTATGTGTCTCCATCACCAATAAACGCCCTGCAGTTCAGACAGGTGAAGCATTCTGGGTGATACTTTTGTTCCCCTGCAACCTGCAAGAGGAAAAACACACACACACACACAAGAAATAAACATTCTACCTTTTATCCATAAAACCTTTCAACCAACACAACATTGCACTGAGTGAAAAATCCACGTACTTCGGATTATAATCTAATCTACAGTGAAAACACCCTAAAGGCAAGAATTCAGCAAGCAACATGCGGCTTGATTAACTGGTCTGAGATGTAGGGCAAGGTCTGGACACTGGTGCTAATGCAGCATTACAAGCTGGGAGATTGAGTTTGCTGGTGCCAGATCTGTTCCACAGCTCAGGGCAGTTTTGCAAACAAGACAAGGAATTGAGTTATTGCCAAAAACAGAGCAGACAGTGACCAGATTAATCAAACTGCCCGGCGGATGTTGGGATGACACTCCCACTGGAGATTTCAGCTCTGCAGACCAACAAGGATAGGATCAGATAAATCACTACCTATGGAAAGACACTGTACACCTCCCACTTTTACCGCTCCTCATTAAGTCTGTGTCCTTGCAGGAAATCGATTAAGTGGCCACCCCCTCACATATTAACATCGACTCTTTTTAATTCCTTCAGGTTATTTCGCACCCACTGATGCAAATGAACCACCACTCGCCACCTTCAGTGGTTAAACATGAGGGACTTACCGCCAAAGGTCACATCAGTGACAACCCCCCACGCTTGAGGTTTTATTGCGTGCTTTGAGTGGCAAAAAAAAATTTTTTGGTGAGGGAGTGTCCCCCTGACAGCACTTTTCAACTGCAGTGATCTGCAATTCTAATTCAGTACATGGAGACAGAGGAGGGGAATCACATGAGAGTACTGAAAAAAGGCAATTAAAATAGAGAGTAAAAAGTAATTATTATATTCTACTGCATCGTGTCAAAGATAAAAGAGATACTTGAAGATAATTTCATTGAAGAGGCCCATTTAAAATGATGCTTCAAAGAATCGAGTTCGATTGAAAACTACTACAGATCATATCTATAAAAAGGCTCGCTTATAGTAAACAGTAACGAGCATAATGTGCAAACGTGGATGCAGACATAAAGCAGATGTGAGATTAAAGTTAAACCTTACGCGAAATTAAATTCGTAATACTTCTAAAATAATCAAATTGAAAAGAGAAAAAAAATGGGTAAACTGAGAAAGATGCAGTTTAAAGAATCAATAAAATCTTTGTCTGCCTCCCCAGCCATATGCCTCCAACCCCACCCTCCTGGGAGACCCGCGCCGACATCATGATCGCACACAAACAGTCAAACACATGCCGGAGACCCCGAGGCTGCAGGGAGGCTGACACTGTACAAGCATATTAATTAACTGCTTCTGAAGTAATTCATTTGAACAACAACAACTCCCTCCAGCTAAATCCCCAAATACCACCGCTTGGATGTGGCAAAAAAAAAAAGGATTCAGATGACATCTTCGCTCACAATATTTGAATTTTTTTTGAAAAAATGTTTGTGCCCATGTTCCTGCTTTTAAACAGAAAAAACTATATTGTATCAGATTAAGAGGACACAGAACTTTCAACTAGATTAAGAAGAGTCTTCAATTTGTGCTGGCAGAGAGAAAGAGAGAGAGCAGGGTCGTAATGGACGAGGGACCAAAGCAGCTGCAGGCCTGATTGAAGAATTTAATCTCTTTATTTATCCTCCAAGCCGCCTCATAAAAAGGAGATATAAACAATTGCTGTCTGACATCGGCAGGAGACTTAGTGAATGTAAACGTGACAAAGTAGAAAAGAGAGACCAGACTGCAGACTTGTGGGACAAGCGTGTCCATGGTCAAAGGCAATGATTTGCTCTTGGCTTTGTGTGTGTACCAGGTGCTCTGCATGTTGTGGTGCGAGTCCCATTGTTGTACACTGTTAAATTTTGGGCTAAAGACTTGTTTAAAGATTAAAATAAGATTAAGAGCTTTGGAGTTATCTATGACACACCCCGCCTCATCCCACGAATCAGCAGTTAGGATAATGTGTGCTGACTGACACATGTGTCATCCACTGATCTCCACACATTACTCTCATATGTATGCATACTGTACAGCTTCTACTGAGTCAAGAGGATTATGTAGTAGCACGTATAGGATTATCAGGTAGTTTTGACCATACAGAAGTGTGACTGCACAGCCATAAGCAAAACATTCCCACGCCCACCTCTCTGAGGTTGTGGAGCGCGTGCTCAGTAGTGTACTCCAGGTTCATCTGATGTTTTGGCCATTCCTCATCTAAGGAAAGCCCCTTTGAGGGGGGAATCGAATCCTGGGGTGTGTTCCCCCCTCTTCCATCCACATACACGCAGACAAAAGGACACTTTTGCCCCTGGCCAGGCATGTCTGTAAGTGTGACAGTCGCTTAGGTGCAGCCCCACAAATGGGGAGGACAGGAAGCCAGGACAGCTGGACGGAGATAAAAAGGGTGTGTGGCTCTGCACCGCGGCAGCCATCTGACAGGCGACAGCTGCTGCCCTCACATTTAGGGAGTGCATCCACCCTGAAGTGTTAGTACGCTAGCCTGGCCTGGATAGTGAGATTTAGGAGAAATACAGCAAGAACAAAGCTTTGTTTAGTTCTACTTTCACCTCTTGGGATCCAACCACATGCCTACTTGACCAGCAGGTTTCAAAGGACAGATTCAACAAACACCTCATGTATTTACGCACCACTAGCCCTACACTTTACCTTCTCTCAACACTGGAAATGAGTGTGTCTTCGAGCCTCTTTATTCAGTTCATTCTACATTCACTCGTCATGCTCATGAGTGTGTATGAATCGGTCACTCAGACCCGAGGCTCCTTTGAGTGACATCAAGAAAAAAGAAAAAAAAATCGTGCGCAAGTCTCTCCAGGGGAGGGGAGTTTACAGGTCCAGGAGAAACCAGGTCATTCTGAGTAGAGGTAAAATATTTCAAACATTAAATCTACTGCTCTGCAGTTTTGAACTCCTGTGATCTGATGACTTATGGTGTTAATGTGCATATTTCCTCTGGAAACACAAGACGCACTGTAAAATTTTGTACACACAATTAATTACAGCACAGAATGGTAATACCGTAGTATTATGATACAGGTAATATAGGTGGGACTTTCACTTATGAAAAATGAAACGCTAATGGGAAAAATCAGTAAGACACTGCACTAAATAATTGATATCACTGATTGGTGAGGTTAAATATTCAAGCACTCTGATTGATTCCCTTTGACACTCAGGTCAGCAAGGACAGGCTGCAGTTGCCAGTGCAACCCCAGACTCAGCCTGTCTTGAGGTTTATTTGTTTTTAAATGATTTATAGTTTTGACCTCACGTTGGCTGTCGACTGAAAACACATTTCCTAGTCGATCGGAGGAACTTACGACGGTCTGATGTTTTTGGCAACGCTAAAAAATCTAAGAAACATGTTGTTAGTTAGTCAGGGTCCCTTGACAGCTCCTTCGGGCCATCAGTCACCCATGTAGCCATTTCCTGAGTGATCACCTCCGTGGCACAGTCATTAGTTGCAGATGAGACCAAATGTTTGGATATGTATTGAAATACATGGAGGGCCACAAGTGACAACTGCTTAAAAAAAACAGCATCAAAGTCTTAAATGCTTGCATCCATCAATTTTCTATACCACTTATCGATTAAGGGTCACAGAGGGTGGAGCCTATCCCAGTTGACATTGGGTAAGAGGCAGGGTTCACCCTGGATGGGTTGCCAGTGCGTCGCTGGGCTATAGTTCTTCTAATACTGAAATATATGTGGATACACTGTTGGTGCTCATTTCAATATCTGACGGATTCCTTATAGAATTCAAGAAATGTTGACGCTTTATGGGGCCTGGGTGCTTCAATGCTAAGAGCTACATTAAAATAGAAAACCAAATTAAAGACGCAAACATACAATGCCGAAATTGAGATGCATTGCTGATCAAAATGCCTCGATAATAGACTATCAATCCAATTCTGGAGTAATCATTGTTAATATTCTACAACAGTACTTGAAGGAAATGCATTTTTGCAGAGAATCTAGAAAATGTGGTTAAAACTCACAATAGATTCTAAAAGGAAACGTGACGATTGTGGAGCCTACGATCATAACCTGATTGCATCTCCATATCACAGGTAACCACACCTTTCCGATATTCAGGTTTTAAATTCTTACTGTTATAAAAGTACCTGTCATTGCCTCAACTAAGGAGGATGTGTTCTTTTGCTAGCAGGATATTTCATAAACTAATAAATGGACTTTGCTGAAATTTGAAAGGCGGATGATTTTACAAGGAACAAGTGATCACTTTGTAAGAGGTTTCTGAAGTCTCCTCGAGTTCATTGGCAGGACATACAGTCACTATTAATTATCTCACTCCTTGGCGGAGGCATTTGCTCTCTGACCGCTTTCTCGTCTGTGTATTCAGATTTTTATATATTATTATCTATACACACACACACACACACACACATATATATATATAAACTTTTTTTTTTTTAACAGACATCCATCGCTTCTGGGATTCGCGCCGACACACTCGTCCATCCAAGAGCGCACAACCAGGGTTGAACCTGTTTTATTCATTTAAACTGTCTTCTATTAAAAGCTAATAAAATTTACGCCAAGTAGAAGCGCTTGTTAAACACACATTGCTGTGATTTGTTACTAAATGCACTCTGTATAAAAGAGAGTTCATATGTGTGTGAGTGCATGTGGACCTCATCATGACTGCTTCCAGCATTCTTCATCTCTTCAAGTCTCTCATAAACACCCTGAGGACCCTCTGACTTCACTCAGCTCTGGCTAAATGTGGAACAATGATCTCATATCAAGGTGCTTCTGAATGGTCTCACTGAGCGATAGCAGGTCTGGCTCTGCTTAACCTCACGCTTGACGTGATGAGATTGACTATGGGCTGCCTTCAACTGGCTAAACTCTAAAACAAAGTCCATATGTGACCGAGCTCACAGAATCAACGCATGGTTTGACACTCAAGATGATCTCATGCTAGTGTTTAGTAAAAACAAAACCTGCATTCGGTAACTGATCCTCCCCATAGAGAGCTACGACTGGATCCAACAGTTTAAAAACACAAAATGTGATCAAGATGTGCTACGCCACAGCGATGGAGGCCTTTGGAGAGGAAATAAAAGTGATCCCCATCATAGACTACAGAGGACCTCATTCACACAAATATAATTAGGGAGAGCGGACAGTAGGCCACATTGATGGTCTGAGTGAAAACCCCCTTCTGCCACTGACAGCAGAGAACCACAGTACAAGCAGCTTCAGAATGTGTTCAAGCGCTTCCCTTCTCGCTGCATGTCTACATCCACTCTGATGAAATGAGGAAGTTCTTTACATTGGTGTAATAAAATCATCACACGTGTATTAGTCATGAAAACTGCATTCACAGACTTTAATCTATGCACGAATCCTCTAAAAATAGCCCGCGTGCCATGGCTCATCAGTTTTTTATGACATGAGGAGAGGAACATGCTGGAGCGCCTCGCAGAAGAGAGGAGAGATCTGGAATTACAAAGCAAGACACTGACCCAGATTCAGATGACACACAAAAACCCAGCAGAGTACAGTATCATGCTTGAAATTTAAAAGGGATTAATGATGGGAAGAGTCCATGCAGCAGCTGGCAAACCATCCTAACCAGAAGCGCTTCTCTTCCTCCTCACCGGCTCATGACTGTATACGCACGTACACACGCACACACACACATTTCACCCAGTGACCTATAGCAGCAGCAGCAGCAGCGAACACTCACCTTCTTATCTCTTTTCCACAACCTCAGACAGCAAAAGCTCCAGAAAAACAAGTCTCCCACCATGTCAGCGAGAGCCGGCGTCTCTCTGCACTGTTCTAGTTCATTCTAATGAGACAGGCGATTCCCCCACTGTCACAACAAAACACTGGCAGCGGTCAAGCCGGCAGAGGGAGGAGAGAGAGAGAGAGCGAGCAAGAGAGCAGCCCACGCCTTTGCAGCTGAGCTCATCTCACACCTCCCTCTCCCTCCCTGCCTGCCTGTCTTCCTCCTACTCTAACTCTTGCTATGACCTCATCGTTTCCTGCTTGGCCCCTCCCACTATTGCACACGCGCCGGCAACCTCCCACCCCCACTGATGTCTTCAGTAAATTCCTCTTTTCCCATGCTGCCCTCATTCCTGAGAAAAAAAAAAACCCACTTCGTAAACACTGAAAACTAGTCGAATTATGTATCATTTCTACCACTACTACTAGAACCACTACTAATAGTAAGAATAATGTCATGTTATTTACATGCTGAAGGTAAACAAAGCTATCCAAGGATTATTTCTGGCAAATTTTCAAGAGAAAGTTTTTATTCTGTTCATCTTAAATGTCCTGATACAAGAAAATATCTTTTTCTTGTCCATAATCAATTATTTACTTTTGCAATCAAGAGCTAAAATATCAGAAAGGAGTATAAATTGGAGTACTGAGAAACCAAGTTGATTTGTTTCATCTCATATTGTCCAGCAATAATATGTACCAGGAACAAAGGGATACTGGATTGTTTCGGGGAAATATCTGATATTCCACAACTGATTTGGACGATAGTCTCGGCTTACCAATGTCATTATTATCTTTATACAAATAAGTTTATAATCTTTGCTTTCTTTTCAAACATTTGGGAAAAACCCATAAATTATACATTTACCACTGACTTAAACATGATGATCAGACTGATACATGAAAGATGACCAATATCTGGGGCCAATATTATCATGCACCGCTGAGATTAAAAATAAACCTGTTCTAAAATATGTTTCTTGTGTTTAACAGGACACTGTTTTTCTTAACTGTCTGGTACACCCGCGGTTCTCTTGTGTTCTTGTTCTCACACAATGAAAATCAGATTAAAACTAGCTGCATTTCACTCCTTCAAAACATCCAACATGTCTAATTTCATCAGTAAAAAAAAAACAAACAAACTTGTGACCGGGGTGTTAACATTAGCATGTTAGAGGAACAGGCCACCATCAGGAATCACTGAGCAAACATCCGGACATGTGATGCTGTCATGTGAGCTCATTATCAATATCTCTCCCTTTTCTCTCCTGCCTCCTTCAATCTCTCTTCCCTGCGTCACTCCCACGCCAGCTCAGGGTCTTGCTTGTCCTTGTTGTCTCATTCTGCTCGAGTGTCGACCCCTCCCCTTGTTACAAACTTGCGCTGGAGGACATCTGAGTGGGCCGATATTAATAGTCGGTCAGATGCCTGCTGGTTGGTTCTTACGTTGGGGGCACTGACTGCAGAGAAACATGGCTGCTGGAAAGGCATTTCTACATCAAGGGACTCAGAAATAAGGCCAGTCTTCAACTGTTGGTTAAGATTTGATAGGGTTAAAAATGCTATTTTCATTTCTACTGTCTAATATGAAGAAACAGTCATTTACATGATCAAACACACAGACTAAATAGAGGATAGGAATTGTGAATTGTTAAAATTAACAATTATCCTTATAATTTTTATTATCATCGGTATGGCATGTATCTGCCAAAACGTGTTTCAAGGAAATATTGTTTTGCCCTCGTAACCAGGCTGCTCGTGTCTGCTTATCAATTGACATTGAAACCACGGTTCTATCTGCAATTCAAAATAGATTCCTATTTCTCCATCTTGTAACGGCGTTGTTTTGGATTAATCCACATGAACACATTTGATGGATTCAGGATAATCCTCTAAACTGAATTCTCCACCATCTCTGTTTGCTGTTGCTAACAGCTAGCAGCCATGTCAGATTATATATTTTTTTACATTATCCTTCCTCAAATTTTTGTCATCTATTCAGCAGAATATTAGCATCATTTTAGACCTGAAAATTGTACCTCCTGTGGCAGCCACACATTGAATTAACTAAGGACATTTTAAAACATGACCACCCAAAACTCGCGCACGTGTGTGTGCGTGCGCACGCACACAGACACACACACAGACACACACACAGACACACACACACACACACACACACTCCAATTCACTGGAAAACACAGGGTTTGTGTCTCCACAGAGAATGATCCTCTGATGAGATCATCACCAGCTGATTTTGGTTGCTATGACAAATATTATAACAATCACTGATACACTTTCCCAACACTTGCTCGTCTGTCTTCATGTACACACACACACACACACACACACACACACACACACACACACACACACACACACACACACACACACACACACACACACAAAACAATCTTGAGCATGTTCCGAAACAATGGGCAGAGTCCCACGAACCACACACCTTGATAAAGTGGTTACACCATCAGTTAGGGACTTTTCCAGCGGTTTGTTTTCCAGCCCATGTTTCTCAACTGTAACCACAAGCTCAGACAGTATCAGTTAAAGAGGCACGGAACAAAATGACTGAAAGAAGCAACTGAATGCTTTCACCAGGACAATGAAGCCTATTAACAAAACAGCCTGAGGTTTTACTGGAAACTCAATATAATGATTGAAATTGTCCTTTAGCAGCTCTGAAATGTGACAAACACTCATAAATTGTCACACTCCTCCTCCCGCCTCCATAACAGACTTGCTACCAGAGTAACATCTGTGATGTCACAATAACACATTAAAATGTCAGGTCCGATCCACAATGTTCCCTTTTTAGATATTTTTCCTTCATTCAAAAAACAAGCTTACTTGACTTTTATTATTTCTAAATGTATCCACCTCCTCAATGGGAAACAATAACTGGTGAGGACATTATGTAACTTTGACAACATGTGATTTGGACTTTCAGGGACTCAAAAGTGTGTGGGTATTTCTTTTTCTTTTTATGGAGGAACAAAAACAGAAACAAAGAAAGTCCCAAAGTTTTGACATAGTCCATCAAAACAATCCCCATATTACAAAGCCTTTTTTAGAAAACAGTAACGCTGGGGACATAATGAACTCATCACTTTCCTGTAAAAGCTTAAGCAGTTAGTAGAGGGGCAAAACGAAAACAGTTTAATTAGTCTTCCTCTAAAATCATTCAATAAGGGATCTTATTATGGATCTATTTTTCATCTTTAATCCACAACAAGAAACTACTTCATTCTGTACTTGTCTGCAGTTCCCTCAGCCAAGGACGGTGGTGTTTGTCCAACTGTCAGCAGGACTACACAAAAATGATGTGGACAATTTTTACCAAACACGGAGGAAGAGTGTGGTATGGATGAAAGAAGAACCCATAGAATGTTGTGGTGGATTAGTCATAGTGCCACCTAGTGGCATGAGGGAATGACATTTTTTCCCCCCCCTTTCCTTTTCATTTCAAAATGTATCTTATCCAGTCAGTTCAATCCTCATCCTTCACCACCAACCAATACATTCCTTCCCTCTAAAGAGTGACTCCACTCTCAGATTAGACATGTTCCTGCATTTATGTCGAATATCTCAACTACAAGAGTTGATGATGTAAAAAAAATCAAAGCCACCCACAATGTCTTGTTGGTCCCTCCAGGTTGAATGCGTGAATCCCCTACGATGAGAAACAAGTGTGGGGAGGAGCCGGTGACAGAGACTGAGCTGAATGTGGAGATGTGGATCCTTCTGTTAGATGGAGGCATGATGGACACTGGGGGGGGCGGGGGCAGGGGGCAATTCAATTGCAGGAGAAGAGCTCAGCGTTGAGACTGTAAATCCCCCCCCCGCGGTAGAGGTCGTAAATACCTCCGCCGTACAAGTTACTCTGAGTTTACTTACGTTTGACAGCTCATCTCTGTCTTTCATCAAGCCATGGCATTTTAATATTATTACACCTAACTGAATATGATTTCATGGGAAGCCACACAGGAAGCGCGGGAGGATAGGAAGGAGATGAAATGCAACACAGATATACAAGGCTACCAAGATCTCTGCATCTGGATATGCAGCTATGCCTTAAAAGTATACAACCAATCACCAGAAACGGGCCAGACTGGACGAGACTTTAGTAAAACTACTCAAATGTTTTTAATGCGCTATTAAAATATAGATGCGCACATGAGTCAAGATTTGCAACTAAATTCATAACTTCTACGATAACATTCTTATCATTAATGATAACCCTACTAACTGGTAACAAAAACAGAAGCACTGGTGATGTAACAAAGACATCTACACATTTAGTGACAAAAAATTACAATAGGGGCGAATGAAGCTCAAGTCACCACTGGGGAAAGACAACTGCCGCCGCCGGCTGTCTCCATCTTTCATCATGAATTGTTTGTCTCTAGCTGAACATCATCTTCCCATTTCTGTCTGCAGACTCTGAGTCAGCACTGCATCATTGAGTGTTTTCACTTTAAGTGCTCGGCGTCTTCAAGCGTAAAAGTGTCAATGAATTTTAAAAATAGGCACTGCACTGTTAATCTGCTGGCGGGACGGCGCAGGAGTGGACAAGACAAGGCAATGACCTTGGTCTGACTGGCTTCATGCTAACACAATTGCTGGTCTGTCTCTGGGATAAAGCCTGATCAGCTCACCAGTGTCGAATGTACTAAGGCAGTCAGTATTGGCACCCAATGAAGACCAATTAACCAGAGAAACTAAGGCAAGTGGTGCAGCGAGATCTCCTTTAATTCACTTTAGTCTTTCTTATGTTTCATTACTGAGATTGCAGTGGAAAGGGCGCCCTGTCTGGAGGCAGTAAATGATCAAATGCACACATCGTGGCACACGACCTGCCAGAAGCTGCTGACCAGGAGGTGAAAGTGTCAGTGAAGGTGTTTTATGCGCAGTGACTGCACTCAGTGACAGTTTTCAGTATAAAAGATTAAACATGGCAGTGACTTAGTGATTTCATCTGGGGTTGGGGTGAATCCAGAGGCAGTTTTCATTCCTCTACATAAACTACAATTAAAAATAAAATGCAGATCATTTAAAACTATGTATTTTGCCCTAAATGTAACCCTACAAAATCGGAATCATCCACTCCATTCCATTGAATCCATGGTGTTCAACTAATTTATGTAAAGACCCACTTCAAAAGTTCCTACTGTATAGTGAGTGACATTCTCTAAAAGTCTGTCTTATCTCGCCTTCATGCAAAAAAAAAGGCAGGCGGTAGTTTTCCACCGTATGATCCAAACATACTTCCTCATACAGCTGACGGTTTTCATATCATCTGCTACCAGGCCTGCTAATTCTATTTTTACCTCACGGCGAACTCCACAAGGATGACTTCCCTCCGTGATGGAGGAGCAGGGGGCGACATGCGCTTCACTTCATACATGCCACTGTTGATGTACAATAATGGTCTGTCCAAGCATATTGTATTTATTTCTTATTCAAGCATTGCTTATAAGTGTGAAATATATGTGGGTTCACATAGAAATTGGAATATAAAATAAAAAGGCTCAGGGGTTCAAGTAATTGTGACAAAATCAAATTAAAAGATGGAGGAATGAAACAGGTTTAAATGGTGGTGACAGGTTTAAATTTTAGACTATTGACTTAACTTTAAAACCTAATTATCAAATTCCTTAAATTCAATGTTGTGAGACTTTTTATGGATATGTTGACACTCTGTATGTAAAAAAAAACATTTAGAAAAGATAGTTAAGAAGGTAGAACAGAGACTTTGTTGCCTCTTTTTCAAAATGACTCATCGTTGCAGTTGTCATGGTTGTTTTTTATTCCATCATTAATTAACAAAGAGTCGCAACGCTCCCGTTTCGCGTCTCTTCTATAATGCAGCATCATTTATCAGCGGTCCGTTGTTTTTCTGCTTTCCGCTGCTGTGACCACATCTATTCTGTGCATGAACCTCTCTGCTTTCCTGTTGTGTCACAACAAAAGCTCCAAACTTTCACCGGTGGTCTGTAAGACAATCCGGCCTCTAGGTCAGTTACAGGTCTGGCACCGATCCTACGTGCACCTACGTATGTTTGCACACATTGACGGCGAGGTTGTGGATAAATGGTCTCAGGTCTTTGTGCTGTAACTGTAACTTGAGGTTGATCTACAGACAAAGCATCCGGGAGGTGAGGAAAGAGGAGAGTCAGCAGTTTAATCCTCTTACCATGATAAGGCCGGTGGTGATCAGGTCATTGCAGCCGTGGCACAATTCTCCAAACTTGGCCCAGTAGTCCTTCTTGCAGAAAAGCCGTCCATCTTTTTCATAGTACCAGTGCGACAGCGAGGCACTGCACTCACAACACCTGGCAAAGACGACATGGAAGGACATACTTGAGAAGTTGTGTGATAAATCAATGCTTTAGTGTTTAGACCAAGACTCAACATGAATGCAGTTACACAATTATGTTGTCAATGAAACTGATGCCAGACATGATCTCTAATACTCTGACTAGAGCAGGATTACTACTCAAACATGTAGTCTGGGTAAAACCCCTGCCGACATGTATACATCACCTAATGAGCAGTTGAGAGGTTCAGGACCAAATTAAGTTGTTACTGTGTTGACAAAACATTATCTCACACTTTCAACTGTGCTTTCAGTCTCATAATAACACCCTTCAAGGCCCAAAATGATAGTTTTCATGATATTATTGTAACTCTGTCATACACCACCTCAACCCATGAGATCGCACAAAAACACACAACTATGACCGAGCATTGGAAAACAGAAACTCTTGACCATTTCCCTCAGACGAACAACACGTCATACCAAGCATTTATAGTTTTGCACGATAAGTTTGAAACCTGAAATTAAAGTGCATTAGCTTGGATTTGAATCATGGAGTAA
The DNA here is from genome assembly GCF_037954235.1 of Aulostomus chinensis. Lineage (NCBI taxonomy): Eukaryota > Metazoa > Chordata > Actinopteri > Syngnathiformes > Aulostomidae > Aulostomus > Aulostomus chinensis. Next base: position 7,232,216 of record NC_141329.1, read on the forward strand.
AGTGTGTAAGTGAAAGGAACAAGTGTTGATGCGACACTCACTTCCAGTAATGAGAACAAACCAGTGAGATGAATAAAGATGGATGCCGTAAGTACGACTCCAGCTCGGTTGGATAAGGAACATCATGAAAAAAACCCAGACAGAAAGGTTGGGAAATTACTATGTGTATGTTTGTTCAACACGTCTAAATAGCTGCCTTGACCGTCCGTCTGACTTGCTCTCCAGAAACACGAGGCTACATGTACCACAATAAAACACTGTAAAACCTGCAACAGACAGCTGGTTCTAATCAGGCCAGGCACTATAGGGGTGGAGCCAGTGGCCGTTGTGGTTGATGATGGATGGTCCAATCAGCTCTTGGAGATGGAACATTCCAATTCGCATAATGACAGACAGAGGCCCATGGCCTGCCAAGGTTATGAATCCTGCCCCTTTCATGTCTGTGGGTGGGACTTGAAAAATATGTTTTACTTCATTTGAGACACTTAATATTTAGATAATAGTTTCTATTAGTTATTTGAGTCTGTAAAAAGGAGGGTCATGATTGACAGCTACTCCGAGCAGAGTGACCTGTGGATTTCCGTTTGGGGAATTGTAAAACTGTGGGGGAATCTTGTTCCTTGTCTGCACAGATCACATCACTCAGTCATAGCCTTGAATCAAGAACACACCCTCCTCCGAGACTGAAAACAAAAAACTCAACTTTAGAAGTAGTGACCATCTTCAAATAATTCAACTTCCAATTAATATTGAAAAAGTGTGAATCAACGTACCTTAACATGCTAACCAAACATAATTTGCTGAGAGCACTCCAAATACACTATGCACTGGCGTTCAACACATTCTATGCCAAATGACAGTAATTCACCTGTTTCTAGCTGGATCGTTTCAAATATTATTATTGTTTTGGATTATTTGTTGTTCCTGCTGCTTATATGTGACTCAGTAGTCTGACTGAAAATCCAGACATCAGCTGAGGGCTGAGTGAAGATTAGATGACAAAATGTCCTCGGAAAAGAGATGTCGATCTCATGGAACTTCCTAGTTGAATAAAGTTGAACTGCTAAAGTAAATAAAGAGGAGACCCGCTGAGGGTGTTGATGTGGTGACACGTCAAGCACACCCTTCCTGTTACCGTTTATGCAAATAATCCAACACAGGCTGATTCACAGGCTGCGGTGATAGTCAAAACAATGATATGGTGGGAGATGATGGATGATGATTCACAGGAACAAGGCTGATAAGGATCTGACATGACTGAGGTGCTTCTGTTGAATGGAAAAATCCTCTGAGTAACTGAGTAAACGACCATCGTGAAATTTCTGGGCCGATATCAATGAGATGTTTAAACAAATAATTTGGCCATCAGCTACTGCTGATGGCTTTGTGGGTGTTTTTGTTGCTCTTTATTCCCTTTTTGTGCGAGACACATCCAAAAATCACAATAAATCTTTAGCATCTTTCAGTCTTTTTCGCACTTTCTTGCACCAGTCTTCAGGAAAAATTTAATCTACATGTTTCTCAAACATTTAATGTAACCTTTCAAACCAAAAAATAATCCCTGGCCACTGCCAGCTGTGAATGCCATCTTATTTGCCAGTGATAATCAACAGGGAAATCACTGATTTATCATTTCATGGATTTGAATATGGTCAGAGCTGCAATTGCGTCTTCAAGAGTGTTTTCATGTAGCCGAGTAGGAACATTAACACTGTGTCCATAACTAACATGTGTGTTAATCTCCACTTCATATGATATGTGTGTGACTTAGTGCACTTGTAATCTCTGTAAATCTCTGTGTCCAGCAGCCGTGACTAAGTGAGCGTCTCCCCCATTTCCCAGCAGAGCCTCTTTTCCATCAAATGGCCGTCTGGCCTAGTCTATGCACCCCTTCACTGTCTGAGCGAATGCCCCTACGTCTTTTCATTATTTCCTTGTTGTATTTTCTGTGTTTTACTGTCAGTCCTGCAGAACAGGTGTTAACTCTGAGCTAACGTGCAGTGTTTTAATTCCTGCGATCAAATGAGACGTCCAGCTCAGAATTTTGCTGCCAGTTGGTAAAGTAACCATGAAGGACTCATTAATATATTCAAGCAGAGGCAGCAACTTCCTATGACTTTGCCCAAGGCTTTTACCTTCAGTCGACTTGCACCTGCACACACGCACACATGTGCGCGCACACACCCTGCAGCATCCACTGACACACACACCCTCCACTGTCTGCATGCAGGGCTTCACTGCAGCAAACATCTCAGCAGATTTTTTGGCAGAGGGGCTTCAGTATGCAGCGTGTTTGGGTAAGTGGGGGTGGGGGGGGGAGGGCGCTTGGAAGTGGGTCAAGGCTTTCAGAAGATGTCCACACCACACCAGCAGATACTCAGCTGTCTTGATTCTCTGCCACTCAATAACTGGCTTTCACTGCACACACACACACACACGCGCGCGCGCACGCACACACACACACACACACACACACACACACACACACACACATCTTGTGAACCCCTTGCTGAGGCAAAGTCATACCAGCAGAGAATACACAGATGTATTCACTCACACACATGCTTCTTATCTGATTTTACTCCTCCAAGGTTCAGTTCTTTCACTTGTAAAACCTCTGCCAGTCGAGCGGGGAGCGGCAGCAGAGTCTTAATGATATAAGTGCATACATTAATGTCTCTCAGGTGGAGATGCCACATTTCTGCCCGCAGGACAAGACTTGTATCTGAAGGCTTGAGGGGAGGAGACAAGTAATGATTTGCATGAGTGAAATAAAAGCAGCACTGCAATAAAATGAATGCTTATTGCAGGAATGGTGGTTGACGGTTAATGCACACTTTGTGCGTGACTGTGCTAGTGTGTGTTCATCTTCATGCATGTGTAAGAGGATTATCAATGTGGAAGACTCAGGAGTCTTTGCCCGTTCAGTTACAATACTACAAAAATCTGGCGGGATGAAAGGCTTAGCCTCTCTCACACGCACACACGCACGCATACACACACAAAAATGTTAATATCAAGGTCAATAAAACAACAATTAATATGGTTGGCTTGATTCTTTAAGTAAAAGTGGACCTGGGAGAGAAGGAAAATGACAAAGAGAAGGCTGAGAAGAATTTAATTTACGACCATGGAAAATTGCGAGGGAGCAGAGTAGATTTTAGAAACCCAGCTGGATCTCCTGAGGGTGAGGAAGCAACCAATGACAGAAGAGTAGTAGTAGTAAGTCTATCACTGTCGGCTCCCTCCCGCTCAAATCCTCCATGGAATTGGCTTAAAAGTGTCTGACAGAGTAATAAATTCCTTTTTCCAGGTCAAGAGGAGGCTGCTGGGTCCCGGGCCACTCACCTTCCTCAGTCTTCACAAAGTTGAAAGTCACAAAGTCAAAGTCACAAAAGTAGAGGCGTGTCAGAATCGCAGACAAACACAACTAACATTTAGTTTTAGTTTTTTTAAGATGGTGCTCACCTTTTTTTCTTTTCACGACATATAATTTGTCTACAAAGCTGTACTGAGACCTAAACTTTAGGGTTTGTTGTATTTTTTAAGCCTCATATGTGAATCTACCATGCGGATGTTCAGCTTCAGTTGTGCTCAAAATGCAATTTTCTGTTGCTTGTACGTTAAACACAAAGCTACTGCAACACTGCAAGTGAATACCCCACAATACCAGGATCAAGCAAATCTTGCGCAGTTCCAGTGAGCATCATTTGACTGTGTGCGTGTGTGCGTGCGTGTGTGTGTGTGTGTGTGTGTGTGTGTGGGGGAGGGTGTTGCCCGAGGTCATTAAATGACGTACAGACTGACACTGCCTCAGGAAGCAGAGCGAGCCATAAGGGAACACTGTCCTGATGGAGGTGTGAGCAGGATCACAACACAGTGACAGATGCAAACCTGAAACATTTACGAGGAGACACACCTTGTATGCATACACACACACACACACACACGTAGCATTAATTATTGAAGCTTCCTTCATCTTGCATCATGCTTAGAAGGACATCCATCTCCCTCAATCTGCAGAGAAGGTAAGAATGCATGTGATCAATAAGTCAATACACTGTTGAGCTTTACGCTCAAATAAAAAAAGACAATCATCACTCTGATGACGAGAATGACGTGACACACACAAATGTGACTGTTGTCTGTTGCAGGCTGAGCTACAATCCTCGCTGACAAAGAGGAAATATAACCTCTGGGAAGGAGAATGTTGATTGGACACACACGCAAACACACAAACACACACACACACACATCCAGCTGAGGAAGTGGCAGACTAGCTGGGGAAGACCCCTCTCTATCCCTTAGAGGAACACATAAATAGACAAGGATTCCTGGATTGAGGCCAAGATTTCTACCCCTGTGAATATTCGTGGAGGAAAATATTAGGACGGATTCCCAAACCAAAACAGAGATGAGATGTCATCCTACCAAACAAGCCTTTATCTGCATTAAACCGGTTGGATTCATTCACATTCACAGTTTCATCCCCAAAATACATGCCCCTTTTTGTGCCCCTCATCCCTCCTCATTCCCCATGGCAACGGGGAATGCCAAAGCAATGATGTCACCCCTTTCACAGAAAAAAGGCATTACCTCATCACCACATCATATTGGCATCCCCCCCCCCCCGCGGCGCCTGCTCCCTATTGGGTGCTGTCAAAGCAGGAAATCCTTTAGCCAATGGGGTTTCAGTTAGCTCCCATGACCTTGGTGAACATTGACCCCCCCCTGGCATGAACCCCTGCAGAGCTTGATAACAGTTAAAACAGAGCGAGAGGAGAGGAGGCAAAACAGTGTCTCTGCTGCTTAACAAGTGCTTCATTGAAAGAAAATCTCTGTATTTGCGTTGCGGTGGTGCGTTCAGCTGGTAAACAGGAGCCAGAGCAGACTGGGAGTGAATGATGTACGCGGCAGCAGTTTCCTTTGTAGAGCGTTAAGCTGCCAGTACGGTTAGTCTGGGGCCTTCTCACTTGTTCCACTGCAGGGAAATGATAAAAGGTTTGAGCCAGCTCTGGGAACCACGGTGGGATTCAGGAGAGACAGAGGAGCCCCCGCCCCCCCATTCATCAGCAGGTCTCTTTCACAGTTTAGAGAATAGTCTGTGTGTCCGGCTCGAGCAAATAACAACAACACAATAGAATATAGATGAAGACAAAATTGCTGCAGACCAGTCGAGCAGGAGGAAGAACCTCTGAAACGCATTATGCTGTGTGATCAGCAACAAGGATGAAGGACCTGATTAAATTGAAGAAAAACATTGCTGCACTTCACAACACTTAAAACTGAGCAAAAATCTGTTGGTTGATGATGTTACCTACGGATTCCTAATGCCCTAGACTTGTTATTCTTGACTGTTTCCTCGTTAATTTAACATTGATTACTCTTTGATTTCTTTGAAATCGACTATAAAAAGAGAGTAATCATTGCCTCCTTTTCTGCAATGCATTCAGTGACTCAAAAGAACATTTTCTTTTTTACTATTTACCAGCAGGGGGCTACTATAATAGTTCTATGAGGTTTGATTGTATCTACATCTGAAGAATCCTACTTCCCACTTTAAACGTTAAAACATTAAATGAGTAAATGGTTGCAATCATTTCCTTAAATTTTCATATGTAGCATATTCGGGAAATATGGTCAACAACACGAACCATACGAATGTATGGTTTTTTTTGGGGGGGGGGGGGGTTTGGAGGGGAGGGGTCTACAAGGCCTAAGACTAGCCATCGTCTTCACTGCTTCCAAAACAGAAGCTTCGTCGCTCTTTCTAGTTAGTTGTGACAAATTCCTGCTGGAGAAATAGTTAAATAATTCAATAAAAATGGGAGTTAAGAACTATTACAGTAGCCCCCTGTCTGAATTCAAAGACTGAAGGATTGTCAGGTCTAAAATCATCAAGGTCAAATATGAGTGAGAAAGGTTTCACAAAATTGAGAGTGTCAATCTTACTCCTGTTAATCACATGCGGGTTTAAGCCTGGAGGCCATCTACTCCCAGCGCAAAAGAATTGAATTTCCCAAAATGGATTAAAATTGCCATGCGAGTCAAAAGGTTATCCCTCCAGAGCAGACGATTAATCAGAATGCAGCGACGCACAGGAGGACTATTCTTCCCTCTGCATGTGTTATCAGCAGGCTTGAACCCTGACGACAAAGAGCAGACAGGCCACATGGGGAAAAAGTATTTCTTGCAAAGTCCACTGCTGTTTCACAGATTAAATGGCACACAGGTTGCTTGTGTGGGATGGACTCAATTTGAGGCAACTGTAGTTTTCAATAAAGCACAAGCCCACTGCTCTGATAGCGGCTCTGTGGTGCTTTACCTTCAGCCGATGGGTATGATGGGAATCTAATTGGAAGTATTTGGTGAAAAAAAATCACGGTGTTCTGCAAATTTGAGCCTGATGGTGGCGTTTGAGAAAGAGGTTCAACAGAGTCACCAAGAGGGACCCGAGGGACATGACTGGGAGAGCGAAATTTCATGGCAGTTCTTTCAAGAGACACATCTGTTAAGGGAGTCATTAGAGAACCATGAGAGTGAAAATATTTAGTGACATAATAACCTGAGAATTTAGTCTCCAACGTCAACCCTTGCCAAATCAATCCTAATTTTTAACCCAGTCAGGGAAATTTTTTTCTTCTGTCCAGTAACTGAAATGGAGAACTTTAACTTCAACTGAATTTCCCGTTGAAGAATTGCAAAAATGTTCAAGTATTATTAAGTTATTGTGTGTTGTGATGACATTGAAAAATTTTAACAGCTTAATGCGACACGGTTAAGACAATAACAACAACTTGGATTTTTACGGAGCCTTAAAAAAGACCCAAGGCCAATGCGAGGATTCAAGGAGTTTGTGTTTTGTCGATCATAACATGCATACCAGGCTACTCACAAGTTATGACTGATAATAAGTTACTTAATTTTTAAATGGGAGATCTATTAATGCCAGTTATACAACACACTTGCATTTCATGTGACCCAGTTCACATTCGCTCTGCAGGTCTCTAATGACGTGAGGATGTGTGAGTCATCGTGTACCGTTGTTGCTTAAGCTGCGCTTCGATTTGCACACAGAAAATCCATATGCACTTAAAATAAAACCCTATATGTGTTTGTGTATTTTTTTTTTCAATGGATCAGAGAAATTGGCATAATGTTGGTTAACAATAAATAATAAATGGATGAGTCATCGTCAGCAGAGGTGCTCAAAATGGTAATCCTTAACTGTGCCTGAAAATATTACATACTGTGTCAGTTTTACTACTTAGATAGAAGCAATCGGCCAATAACCCTGAAGTCAGAGCAGCTCCATTTAAGGACGCTTTAAACAGTTTGTTTGCTTGAATCAACCAATGAGTCTGTAAGCTTGGAACATTTTCATCTGTGCTTGTCAAACATTGCCGATCACAACTGCAGAGTCAAGAAAAAGGGAAATAAACAAACAAGGTAGAGGGTTTTTTTTTTTTGTAAATCCAACAGGCAGAAGTGTACGGACTGCTACGATCGGTGTATTTAGGGAAGTGAGAAACGATGTGAACTAACAGACTTACTCATTTAGTGTCTGTATCCCCCTGGGAGGGCCGGTATAGAACTGGATAAATTTGAACGAGCACCCTGACTTTAATATATCGTCTTTTTTCATATATACAGACATATATTCATTTCACGCTCATGGGTTTTTCAGTCCATGATGTAAAATTAAGAGCTTCAGTGTAAAACCATAAAGGGAAGTGAGACGCAGGCTGGCAGTCAGCTGAGCCACCTGACTGGTCATCCAATGATCTCACAGATTGAGGTTTACAGTTGGGTTTTAAGGCACATTATCAAGAAACATTGCTAAATACCAGAATTTATGCTTGTCTTTCATCCTTTGAAGCATAAAAATGTATAGCTTTGTCATTTTGCCCCCCCCCCCCACACACACACATTCTGTTCAGAAATTAATTAACAATGTGAACATGCAAATGATAAGGGGTGACCACCCAAATAAGATCGCTAGCTTTTACCTTCTGACTTTTACATTCAAACAATTTTTTTCATAAAATGTGCCATGTCAAGTTCTTCTCTCAAGCTGTTGAACAAATTTGTCAGTTTAAGCAAAGTAGATACAAAGTTCTGAGCTTTTATCTTCAAAATGATTACACACGTACATTACCGTCTGCTGAGGCTGAATGTTTAATGCGGTCAAAAGCCCCAAACGAGTGAGTAAGAGGACATTAAGAGGCAAATCTTTTGTCAAAAGGCTTCAGCGTTGATAAAATAACATCCACCCACACAAACTCCTCCATCCACTTACTTTGTGTGTTGCAGCCGCTTCTTGCTGAGCTGGTTCTTCGGTGACATGTTGCCCACGGGACTGAGGGTCTTGTTTTGACAGTCAGAAGACAGACTCATGTCATCAGCCCAATGTTGACCTAACACGGCTTGACCAGCCTCACAGCCTCGCTGTCACACTCATCAATGCCACTCGCTCTCTGCACGCAGTCTCTCCCTTCCTCTATTTCCTCTTTCTCTCTCACCGCAGCTGCTTGGTTATCAACTATTTCCTGTCGTCTGGGAGCAAAGTTGACCCTGTGACATCACAAACTTGGCCCACGGAGCCACTTCCTACCTTTTGGACATTTAATCAATGCCTTTATTAAACAGCTGACAGAAGAGTGGTGATGGATAAAGGGAGGAGACATGCAGCAAATGTCCCGAGCAAACCAGGCCAGGCTTGGTTCAAGGTCGGCTGCAAAACGTAACACTTACGCATCAGTTGCATACTTACATCTTTCAAAATGTTTCCAGAAATGTTCAAACGTAGAGAAACAGCTAATTTAATACATGTTAACAGTTCATTTCCTCTGGTCCTCAAAAGATAATGGCTCTTGAATTGGAAACATAACATGAACTGCGCTCCTAGTGGAGTCATCTAATGGAAACTTAACAGTTAAGTGTTACAAATAGCTGACGTTACTCATGGCCTTTTCATTAAAATGCTATAGCAATGTGAACTGATATGCACACTACTGTGTTCTGCCCAAATATTTTTGATGATTGAAAAACTGACTTGATTGATGAAATGTTTTGTACATCGGCATATTACTGTGGGACTTCAATTCTGATGTTGGAGCTGTTCAACCTGGTCTGCAGGAAAAATGAATACCTCATTTGTGAAAATGACTTCTGTCTAGTGGACAACAACAACTCCCATGGTCCCGCTCTCCTCCACAACGTCATCCAACTACGAACCTTTGTTTATCGGGCTGTCAGCTTGCCCTTCACTACCAGTGTCTCTCAGCATGACGACTCACAGCCACTGGAGGGCGTTCCTTCTGAGTGAGAAGCAAAAACTTTGGGAGACTCTTGCTGCTTTTTCCCAGACACTAGATGAGGCTATCACCACGGTAACCTCAAGCTTGCTTGGCTCCATTTTCCATTTACTTAACATGTTTTAATGCTTGGTCCTTAGCCTTAGCAATGCCAAAACAATGAGCATAACCTCCACTAAAAATATGAACAGTTTTTACTGATGCTGTATTTTGAGACAAAGTAAAACTGACACTGCATGTGATAAAGCATGTTCTTGTGCATGACTGCAACTATGTATGTAGCAAAATGTTTCCTCCATTTTCGAATAAGAGTCGCACCGAGGGCGAGTGGTATTGATGGAATCGCTGCGTACTTTCTGATGAAGGCTTTTATTGTCCACTCCCCCTCCTTGCTTCTTGGCTTGGGACCGCCCTAAATGAGCCGGGGCCTTCAGCAAACAGGAGGAAAGGCCCTACTTCTTTATTTTAAGATTTGATTCAGACGCCCCCTAGAGGCAGAAATTAAACCGGACTTTTTAAATTGCAAGTAGCTGTCGCTGCATTTCTAATTTAAACTATCCATTTCCTCTTCAATGAAATTCAATACATCCATCCCTCCACTTTCTCTCTATTCATTTGTAATTCAGTTTGCAGCAGGAAGGCATGAGGCCCTTTTATATATCAACGTCTACTCTTTTATCATGTAATGGGAGATCATATATACACAAGGAATGTCATCCTTGAAGGCTTTAGGCTGCCTTGGACAAGTTGGCAGGGTCAGATCAGGGCCATCCGCTGACAGCAGGGAAGGATCCAACTTCTCGACCCACACACACCCTTGTGTAACACCACACACACCTTTTCCTTGTGTAACACATGTTTAAAGCTGTTGAGTTTGCTGTGTTCAATGTGTTTAAAGTCAATTAATGAGCAATAGGAGCTTACAGGTGAAGCTGACTGACAAAGGGAGACAGATGAAAAAGCGGTGTTCTCTGAGGACAATTATCAGGAAACAATGGCGGTGGAATCCCTGTGGATCCCTCAGCCACGAGTTGCTATAGCAACAATCTCTACAGATCGATTTAGGACACATACAATACATTATGCTGCACAAACTCAAACTGTGAATTTATGCCTACATTGCTTTTCAGTCAGGGCCTTATTTTAGTTCAAATGAGAAATTAAAAGCAAAAACATAAAAATTATTTCTGGCTGAACGGGAATATCTATTGCTATATGCATTCATCCCTTCATGCCAGTCTTTCATTTAGTGTCTTCATTCGTTCCATCACCTGTGAGATATGCAGTGTCAAACATGTTATTAGACCTCACTTCAACCTCTTTATGTTGTCTGAGCTTCCTCAAGGCTCATCATCATCTAGAAAAGAAGTTCCCGAGAGAATAGCCACTCTCTCCACACTAATGTTACTGAACCGTTAACTGTCACAAGTCACGGTTTTAGATTTCTAACAAGCTGAATACGCAACAAATCCGCCTGTGCCGTGTACTGCAGCTTGTGTTGCCAGGCAGAGTTCATCTGCAGGTAGAAACAGCCGAGTCACTGCAGCAGGACTGCCGGGCCAGATCTGAGAAAAACCAGCACACTATCACAATCCCTCTATTTCACTAAACTTCAATCTTTTTGTCAAACCCCTACTTGCTAGTTAGCACCTCGCGATAAATTAGCTGCTTATTTAAACAACGTGACTGCAGTAATTGGAATCCAGTCAGATAGAGACAGAAACACGTGGCAGGGTCCTTTTAAGGGCAATCTTACCAACATATAGTTGTACCCTAACTGCATGTGTACACAGATGGGACTGCATTTGAAAAGAGAATGCATCAGCATCGGACACACACACACACAGGACTCTAAAGAGTGCTAACAAAGCAGAAGCCTTTATAGACCTCTGGGACGACTGTTGAGTGCTGCCTATCAAGCAGAAACAGTTTGGTGGGGGGTAGGACAGTGCTGCAGAAGGACTGCAGCGCTGGGCAAGATTTTAGATGAACAGAGGGGAAATTAAAAACATGATGTGTTGCTTTGTAGAGCTCTATGCACGTTTTGAAGCTAGTTTATTATCACATGTAGCCACATAAAAGAGGATAATTACCATGATAAAATTAAATTAATGACTACATTGTATAGTGTAGTCTGAATGTCGATGAAAAATCGCATAAAATCGTCAAACAATAGATAAAAAGCATGAAACCAACTGGATCATACGGGATGCTAATATGCATTAGCTTAGAAATCCTCTTAGACGTCATTCCCACGAGGGAAAGAAGAGGGGCTGGGATCATGACGATGCTGCGCACCTTCTTCCTCCAGCTGGTGTTGTGTCTTCTCTCAAATGTCAAGAGATGCTTTATAAGTAATCCTCCGAAATCCACACCAAAGGCTATAAAATTCACCCGGGGCTTCCAGATGAGAGCGCCACTTACTGAGAAACATCCAGAGAGCTTTTAGTGTGAGTCCTCGCCACCTCTTCAGATTTAACACATTAATAAATGACAAATAATGACGTGCAACTCAGTGAAGTGTTGGTCGCAGTTCAGAACTGACGGGGATATCGCATGAAATGTGACACAGCGAATGAAAACGTGTTATTGCCATTGTTTCTACTTCTTCTACAGTCATTACAAGGACATATCGCTTTTCTTCCGTTTGGCAGCAATCTGCCATTGAAGCTCTCGCTGGGCTCTTCTGTAGATGCACCACCAGCTGTTATTCTATGCAGGTGTCTCAATAGAAATTGAGGGAAACCAAAATGCTTGTAACAGTTCCTCATACACAGGAAAAACATTTTTAGGAAGTACAGTCAGTGATAGTGGAAGCAGCAGTTCCATCTGTAAACTGTGAATCATGTTTTTGTTTTTTTGGTATTTTTTTACAACAAATATTTTGGATCATTCTACAATTTGCCTCCTTTGGGAAGTCTTATCTTTTTTTCCCAGTTACATAATGTCCTGAAGGGGGTGACACAGAGTGAAATCTGATCCAGAGGCCAAAGCTCTCGATCCATCAAACTCTCACCTACGGTCAAGAAATGTGGGTCATGGCATAAAGGATGAGATTAGGAAAACAAGCAGGGTTTGCTTCTCTCAGGGGGGCGGCTGGCGTCTGACTTCAGAATGCACTGAGTTGGTTAACGAAGACTGGAAAAAGGGACGCGTGGGGTCATACCGTGGGACTGCTTCCCTGGACTTTGAACCAGAAGCCAAAGCTGGATAGATGGCTGAGTCTCATCGTAGAAGACAACATCTCTGTTCCATTTTTCTGAACGGAATTCTCCTCAATGAATTATTTTCTCGTGCTGGGCGTCTTTACGGTTACGATAAAGGCCAAAATAATAATCATCTATCTATTCTTTATGTGAAGAGAATTTTGAATACTGAATACTGGTCACCATCTGTGCAGCTGTCATCTGTGTGAATTTATTACTATAACACTTCTGAGGCCAGTTGACTGCAGCTCTGTGTGAGTGTGTTTCTTTGTCACTGCCCAGTTTTATTACAAAACAACAGCGATTTAATCCGTTTTTATATGCAGCTCGTTAAATTCCCATGAACGCCACGCTAGTACCACAGCGAATCACTAAAATATCTTCCAAACTGGGTTCCAGTTAGTATTTGTGGGAAACTGGCAAAAGAGTTGCAGGAGTGAGATGATGAGACTGTGTGGGACATGCAGACCTTTCTCACACAGCTCTCGCAGGCTGGATTAGCCAGTCATAAAACAGATCAATAAAAGCCAAGTTGGTAATGAACAAGGAGGAATACATTAGTACGGCTGCATTCCTGATAAAGAGAACGAAGTCCAAGTTTCCCGTGAGCTTTTTCATTGGGTGCACACAAACAGAAGTCAGACAAACAGAACCCTGCTGCATTTTCCCATGAAACCTACAGCAGCTGTTTTCAAAGGAGCCATTTTTTTCCTCCACCCAAGGGACTTCAATCTCAGAATAAAACACTTTCATTTTTGCATTCCCCTCTTCTCCTCTCATCTCTACTTCCTCTTTACCCGGGTAAGGAACTGTCACATCACTGGTCCCTGTAGCTGGTCAGTCCCATTCAAGACGGGTTTTTTTTTTTGGGGGGGGGGGGGGTGGATTTAAGCTCCCACGAGTCAATTTTCCACAGAAGTCTTGTCTGACTAGCCAAGCTAAATCCTGCTTTTCCATGACAATCCTGCTTCCTCTGCGGATTTGGATCTGTGTCAGAATACGAATTCCCTCTAAAGTCAAGACACGAGGCACTTCACGGGGAAACACTGCCACAATTTCTAGGAGACGACAAGTCTTTTCTAAAAAGACTTAGTAAATCACAAGGCTATACCCCCACTAATCCAAGAGTTGTGATGAGTGTTGTGTTACGAAAAAGTGGGTAGAAGCTGCGGGCTGATATCTGACACCTCAAAAGGAGTGCGAGGCAGCTGCCAAGACGACCAGGTTTGCATCAGCGGCTGCACAGACTTCACACCTAATGATGGTGCAGTCACAGAAAGATGCAAAGCAGTGCAGAGTATAAATAGTGAAAAGGAGTTCACATACATAAAAGCCCCCCACTGTTACCTACAGTAATCCATTATCCCCTGTGAGACAGCCAGATGCAACCATCTGTATCACACACACACAAAACCAGTGCTCCTCAGATTACCCATTCAGACATCCTGCCCACGGAAATCATTAATGACACACTGAGACGCAAGTTTTCCCCACGGCGACAGTCAATCTGCCAACCGGCTTATATGGTGAAAGTAGAAGTGATGACGAAGCCTGATCATTTCTACCTGAATGTGCTGTGAAGAGAGGAAACTGACGAAGCAGCTTCGCCTTAAAACGATGCAGAGGACTAGATTATATCTACCCCTGTTGGGAGTTGTTGTTGTTTTTTTTCAGAGAAACAAGTTCCCATGTACGTTCATTTCAAGTTTGACAGCTGGTTATTGTTGGAGGAGAGAAGACCTACATTTTTAGATGGCGTGCAGCCTCACTGCTGGTGCAGTGATGAAACGCTGAAGTTTGATTTTTATAACCTGACTAAGAAGAGGTATGTAATAAGCAGACTCTGGCTGTGCGATCAACAGAACTGGATTATGGGTAAATATCAGCTGTCCAGGATCGAAAGGTGGAACGAGCAGAGACATCGTGACAAAGCGACCTCTAATCACGTATAAGTGACTGATGCCAGCTTGTGGCTGTAGGAATTATGACCACAGGAAAGTAGAAAGTAAAAAGGGAGGAAAACCTGTGGACAGAGGTAGAGGACGGATTGTTTTGTGACCCCAGTGCAGGTGACTCATGCTTGCAACTGAACGCTGTTTTGATGGATGATGTGAATGGAGGAGAGAGTGAGCAGCAGGTAAATCAGTCATGGTTGTGAAGATCCATCCATCCATCCATTGTCTTCCGCTTATTCCAACATTAAGGGTCGCGGGGGGGCTGGAGCCTATCCCAGCGTCAACGGGCGAGAGGCGGGGTTGTGAAGATTTATTGTTAAAAAAAAAAAGTAAAAGGTACAAACAAAGTATCCAAACTAAAACCAAAAAAACAGAAAATACTGTAAAGACAGTCCAGATAGGACTGAAACAGAAGCCTCCTCCATTGTGATGATGTTCACTAACATGAGGTAGAGAGCTTGTCACGTTACTCAAAATGTCAAGAAAGGCAGGAATTATTCACATATGATCATGAATATAGACATCAGAATTAAAACTAATGCCTTGTGTCAATGCTGGCTCAGAGACTTGAATAACACACACGTAGAGCTGCAGTATGCTTTACCCGAGAACTGAGACAAGACACATTGTTCACTGTCTCTCTCCAAATAAGACAGATTAAATCCACATGATTCAAATTTAAAGTGTCAGCGACTTGACATGTATCAACCTTTCTAGCGCCGGCTCATGTAGGCTGAAACACAAAACTGCCCTTTCTTCTCCTCAAACAAAAGCAACTCATCGTGACGGCAACGACAGCTTGACAGGGATGAGTAACGTGTGGAAATGTAAAGCAAGGCAGTAGCTTTGGAGTGGCTGATGC
Source organism: Aulostomus chinensis (assembly GCF_037954235.1). NCBI lineage: Eukaryota > Metazoa > Chordata > Actinopteri > Syngnathiformes > Aulostomidae > Aulostomus > Aulostomus chinensis. The sequence goes on from NC_141329.1 coordinate 7,247,556, forward strand.
TAAACTGAGCGTGTGTATGAGGGCGTTGACTTTTGTGTACGTTTGTCAAGAAAGCACCCCGAGAGTCACAGGAGATGGGTTATGCATCATGTTTGCAAATTGCACTGAAACAAGCTATCTCCTGCCTGAGTGATTCAAGATGTGTTTAGCACCCACACACACACACACACACACACACACACACACACAGATAGTAGCAGATAGTTTCAGATAAAAATACTGATAACTGCAGAATGAGGGGAAAAATACGGTTCCACTTTATAAGAAATAACAAAAGCAACTAAATTATTAATTTACTTATCCGTTTGAGCCCGAGCACCTTCCCATGACATTTACGTGTTGAGGCGGCTGCTGTACCTGAAGCAGACAGTGTGCCAGTCAGTGTTGAGGGCCTGCAGATACTGTTCATCGTAGATCCTCTGTTTGCACCCCGCGCAGACGGGCAAACTCCCCCCGGCTAGAACAAAATAAGAGTAACACACACACAAGCATATCACAGTCGTCAAGGTTGTAGTATTGATAATAATCAGTAATTAATTCATTGATACAGTGAGAACCATAGGAGTATCACAGTATTGCTGAGATATGTGAAGAAAAATATTTGGACCAACTGAATCAGATTGTTTCCAAAGTCATCTAAATAAAATTGATAACTATTAGCAAATGTAATACAAATCTGCAGCTTCTAATGTAATCACACAACAAATGTAACACATTTCCATGAAGTCTCTTGTTAAGCTAAGAAGAAGCCAGCCACTTCAGTCAAGCCAAACATCTTTGGAACTTGGTTTTGATATTTTGTGTGATCCCCTACTTGACTTTTCCTGTTTGGCACTGTCCACACTTTCACATTGCCAGTGCTTTGATGCTAAAAAAGTGCCACGAACGCACATCAGAGCAACTGGAGTTCAAGATTGTTCTTGCTTCTTGTGAGAAAAATCCATTAGCTGCAAACCACAAATCCTCTTCTTCAACAGTAATGAGGAAAACACTCATTATGATTAGAGTCTGACAGAGAAAGCAATTAGCTGACTTGGGACAGTTTATTCAGACTCGTACTTGAACAGATGCTGATGCTTGTCTCGGTTGGGAGGGCTGTGGAGGCAACTGCATCAATCGACAAGACGTTACACATGTACAAAGTGCATGTTACAGTTACTTTGCATTAAAGCACATCACACAACCTCTTTCATGATGGAGGTAGAAGGGCGGGAGGAGCCGCTGCACCGAGATGCAAAGTAACAAACATCTCAGCCAGTAAAGTGCACTTCGACCACAATGATAGCATCTGACTGTCAAAGAGTGAACAACAGTCCGTACTTGTTCATTTATCTTAGTAGTTTAAATCTTCACTTACATCTTTGTTTGTTTTCACTCTACACTGAGATGAACTCCTCCTAGTGGGTCGACCAGATCCATCACAAACCTGATTGGAAACAACTCACGGATACACTGATGGGTCACTGTGAAATCTGAGTTTTCGTTGAACGGTGTTACCGTGACGATGTGGCCCAATTTTACAAGACACTGTTGAAGCTACACTCTACATCGTCCGAACTTCTCCAAAGTTCACCAGTGGATGAGAGTCGTGGTTTGAAGACAACTACAAGCTAAATATAAATCATACGCAACGCGCCACCTAGTGCTTACAGGAAGTGAGCCTGATGTAACAAACATAATCTAAGTTAATACTTTCTACATTTAAAATGACTCGCCTGCACACACCCAAACTCACATGTTGGAAATGCTTTTGGTTTATAGTGTTTTTAACAGAATATGTATCAAAACCACACACACACACTGAATTGCAGCATTTTTCCTTGGGATGCCACTGCAAGGCAAAGTGAGTCATCACAATGAGGTTCAGTGAACCTGAGTGACAGCTGATGGTGTGTGTGAACCCTTCACACACACACTAACTGTATTATCCCAGAGAAATAGTTCCAATCTTTATGCTTAAGTTCGCTGCAAATGTTTAACAGCTGTTCCCAGTTCTAACAAAGGAATAATAACACAGCAACTTAAAAAATACAGCAGAAAAAAATGGCTAGTCCAAAGAAATTAGCATAACTTTGTGTTGTAGTAATGTGTTACTTTAACGTGTCTTCTTAGTGTAGAATTGGTTCCGATGTCTTATTTTAGGTTGCCATCATGAATGTTGACCCACTGGGGCGCAGATGAGGAGAGGTCATTTAGGCTTTGACCTACATGGGACTTGAAAGGTGGTGCAGTTAGAACAGGCTTTTTGTTGTTCTTGAACTTATTCGTTTCGTCTGTAACTTCCGCGGATGTGTGCGTTCTTCGCCACCTTACGGCGTCGCTTTTTCAACTTCAACTGTGCAGGGGTAATGGATGCAGATGCAGAGTGAGCAGGAACACTGCATGCAAACATTCCGGGGAGACAACATGGCTTCGTTTGAAGCAAAATCTGCAGCTCCCTGCAGGTAACTCGATTTCACACCCTTGCTTGCGGTCCAGAAACTACACCCACAGCAAGGAAACAGTGTCATACATCTTATTTATGGGTGAGCATCTTCCGCCGTCTCTGCACCTCCCGCCCCGCCGCCGTACGCCGCCCGCAGCTCCCAACACCCCACGGCTCCTCCTTACCTTCCTCCTCTCCCATGCGTTCGTCCTTCCAGGTGCAGCAGAGCAGCATCAACCTCATTCACTCTCCGAGCTCCGGGAGAGAGCCAGCCGCCACTGCTCGACAGATCACCGGGGTCCGACCACCTCTGCCTGGCGGTCGTGTTGCTGCGGCTTGGTCGCTCCCTGCGGCGGCCCACACAGCACGTTTCTGCGGCGCTTCATTCAAGACAGCAGCTGACCAATGGAGCTGCTCGGCCGGGCAGAGGAGGCTGGGGTTGGCCAACCAGCGACACTGCTGACGGCTCTGAGCTGGGCGGGAAGGGGAGGAGGAGGAAGGTGGTGCAGCAGGAAACGCCACCGAGGATTTAATAATCATAACAGTCTGTAATTTTCCTTTAACGTGGAACTTCCTCAAGTAGAAGTGGACAACGTACACAACCTAAGTATTTGAGTCAAAGTATAAACACTCACGGTCAAACATTACCCCACTCGATTACTGCACATATACTAATAATGCAATTCAACAGTGAGGCTGTTGTACATGAAGCAGGGGATTAAAGTATAATGTCACTTCTGTGGGTTTGTGAGTGCGTGAGCTCATCTCAGCAGACAACAGCCTGACTTTTTTTCCATTAGTTCCTGAGACGACGGAACATCACTCTTGTGGTTCACTCACACAGAGATGAGGACTCCAGTCTGGGACCTGGACGTGAGTCACACACGTTTGACATGAGACTTAACCCAAACTTGTCCTCCAAAACTGGAACTGGACTCGTGAACGAACTTCATTTAGTGCATTAAAATTATACATATCCTTACTTTTAACTGGAGATGCTGGATACAAGGTGCAAACGAAAGAACATCTGTGCATGTAACATCTGTAGTGTAAAGGATGCTGGATCAGCTGCAACACAACTTATCAGATATCTGACTGATCTGAGTAGCTCAACCATTTGGTAATGTGGAAGAGTTAACCTAAGGTTATTAATCATCTGTGTCATAGCTCATAATAGCATCAGCTATGTGCTAGCTCAGCTATGCAAATTCTGAAAAGGGGCGGGGAAAGAGACTTCTCTCCAACTATGTCTGATCATAGACCCATGGGTCCTGATTCTTCCACTAAGGTCATGACTTTAACACACCTGGAGTGAAATACCTAGATAAAACAAAAAGAAGGACACAGGGTCTTTAACACATTTTATTTAGTTATTTAATAAAGCAAATGCTAGGATATAACAAGTCACATGTGTGTCGTGGAAATATAAAAAGTGCAAAACCACACAGTTCCTCCTTATAGAAATAGTTTTAAATAAAGATGAAGAGTATCCCACGGCACATAAGACAAGGTCTGACCCAGCACAGAGTGACGCCAGCTAACATCAGATTAGTACAAAATACAGTACACAATTACAGAAAGATGGGGGGTCACTTAGCAACAGCGCTCATGAACCTTTGGTCAGTAAAGCCTTTTGAAAAGCAGCTCAAGTAAATGAATAATGGGGGGTTTGTGCCTCAAACACACCCATTAGACTACATCTGTATTACAATTCTTAACAGTGGATAAATGTGGGTTTTACTTTATGTTCACACATTCCTGATAACAATAAGGATATGAGTCAAAGCATGGTGCAAAAAAAGCTTGAATAATCATGTAAGGACATGTTACATAAATGCAAATAACTGCTGAAACTAAACATCTGCTGTTTCTTAGACTAACACACAATGACAAAACATTCAGAGAAACATCAAGCCCATGCCAGCATTGTTTGAATGATATTCTGATTAACACATCCCGCGTTGATTGTCTTCTCTGAGCCGACGCTGCTCTTCATAGATCACAAATTTGGCGACATTAGAAATGCTGAGAAAACTGAACTGCTTAGCAACAAGAATCAGCAAAGTTACAGAGAGCAGATGGGTTGGCTGCAGCCATATTTCCTGCTGCTTCATACCCAGCAGGCCTAAAAATAGCAGCAGAGAGAGTGGAGAGCCAGGGATGATGCTGATATTGGCTAGATTGTATGTTTTTGGGACAACACAAACCATCGAGCGAGTCGGTGAGGTGATGAGCTTTGGGCAGCAAGTTGATACAATGTATGCTGCGCTATGGGGGACAGCTCACCTTGCTTTAGGGTTAAAACAGGAAGAGAAATCATTCAAAGGTCACATTGGCAGTCGACGCTTCAGACAGCCTTTCACACAACATTACACCCATATGTTCAAAACACACATTATCACACCCACGCACACACAGGCACACACACTCATACACACACGCACACAAAACATTCGCAACACAAGGTGACGCACGCTTTGTATTTAAAGTAGGCCGGTGAATAAAGGGGAAAGCCAATTAATTCAACCACATTCATGATTAAAAGCACAATCAAAAATAAACGTCACATCAGCGAGAGTACAAAATTCTGGGTCGGTGGGTTTGTATCAAAACAGACACTGAAATCAAGTAAAAACCAAAATCTTTTTTTCTATTGGAGATTTGTTTGCATATAAAATGTACATTCTAGATCATGCAGTAGCACCATGGTTTCTCGATGTCACACCGGATCTCAAGAAATCCTCTACTTCCTCCTCCCACAGTATTTTCCCTGGCATCCTGTGATTCCACCTGGAGCAAAGACCATCAAGAATGTGAGTTTAATCTTCCATCATCAACTATGTACACACAGTACATCACTTTGTGAAATGTGTGTCTGTCTTTCACCTCTGTAGATGCCTCCTCCACCATTACCAAGGAAGCCCTGCAATGGATTTCCAATGTACTTGGCCGCTTTGGCTAAAAAAACAACAAAGGAAATGATCAATATGAGCCATTTGCTTTAACCATGTGATTAATCTGGAGTACGAATGCTGTCTGACTTGGGTTCCACACTCCCAGTATAAAGCCAGCATGACATCACCCACTGGTTAGAGTGTGGCATTTTGGTGATGGCCCCCTTGTTTTTTGCAGCTGGTGACCGTTTTTGGATGAGAAGGTGGATACAGCTGAGATGCAAGAGGCCTGCTGTGACAGTCACAGTCTACATGGAACCAACTTTATCATCTATTTTAGTCTAAATGGGGAATAAGTGAAATAGGTAAAACAGCACGAAACAGGCCATGAAACTATCAGTCGTGACCGTAACCTCCTTCTGCTTCGGAGGTCATAAATTTGGTGAGAAGCATTGTTTTCCTATTTGGCTTCTATGATTTGTATACAATAACTTCCCACCACCTGCTGGCCATTAGATAGAATGCAGATTTAAGGCATTTCAGCATAGGCTTCTATTTTCAGTTTCCTTCCTTCCCTCGCATGGCTGAATGTTAAGAGCTAACTGCTCGTGACCTGTTACTGAATGCTTATTGCTCCTTATTCTCCAAAGATTTAACTGAATCTTGTATGTTCTCAAAGAGGGTGTTGCCAATCCTGAATTAAGTATGTTTTGACAAGTTTGGAAATGTCACAACTTTTAATTTAATTAAAATTACAAAAAAAAGAGAATAGTGACTTGTGAGGTGACTTTGATGCCATGTGTTCAGCTGAATGGGCTCACTATGGTTTGCTGATAATTACAGATAATATTTCACTGCCTCACATAAAAATCTTATAAGCCGATAATCACTGTTAATGGAGCAACACCAGATTCACTATCCTGTGACGTTTAAAATGGCAAGAATAATCTCCCTAGTTTCTAACTCCAGGAATGCTGACTGGACAGTCCTGAGGTCACACGGGGAGATTAGATGACCTTTATTAGGAATGTACCAATTCTCTATAACAATAATGCTCCAATAAGCTCAAAGGCCAATGTCCCAGATACTTCAGCACATCCACTCGGTAAAATGGGGTACACCAATGTGACTTTTTAAAAAATCCAGACACTGATGCAGATACATGGGTTTAGGGCGTCACCTGATACCAAATACCAAATCTGACACCTATGTTGTTTTATGTGTAAAGGCCATGTTCTGTGTTTGTCGGGTCTGAACAGGTGAGCATTAAGTGAATATTATCATCCATCCATGTCTGCAAGGATCAGCAGTCCTCCTCCAAGCACCAAACAAAATCTGGCACTGACCCCTGCTCTATTTTGACAGTGGTGGACAAACCCCAGACCAACACTAAAGGTCTGTTATGTTATGAATAAATGTAGCAATGAGCATGAACTGCATACAGATGTGCAATGTGGTTGGTATTATGTTGTAGCCTTAAGGCCCCATCAAGTGTTACTTGACATATGTTTTGCAGGAGCAAACTGGTTGTAAGAACTACTACAAATGTGTCATTTTAGCTCCCTAAATTCTATTAGCAATTCTTTAAGCAAAATGAAGCCTCTGGGTCTGTATATGACTGTGATTCAGCTATTTGAGTCCGTTTTGCACTGATACCACTATCAGTCTGGTCGATCTCTTCCATTAACTGTCGCTAACTAAGAAACCAGACATGCTTTCCTTGAAATAATCCCACCAGCAGTAATCTCTAATATTCAGGAAAATGTAGATTATCACAGACTGGTTGTGCCATCTGCACTGATGAGCACAAACAGTACCCCGCCACACTGCATCCTCATCCAGATAATCTGGCATGTTGGCATCTTCTGCCATCAAGCAGAGACAGAATTTGGAAAATGAGCTGAGGTTATTATCATGTCTGTCTGTGTGTTTGGAGGAAATGGATTTCTGGTACCTTGTTGAGGAGTCAGTGGGGCTGGTACGTATCCACCTAGACAGCAGCCACGTGGAAGACAAATGAGACAAAGCCATTAGTCTAATGTTAAACTGTGGTTGACATATGTTTCCTGGCCAGGATGCTGGTAAGGAACACTGCTGACATCAGAGCAGGTCACATGTGGGGGCACTTGGTTTTGGTGCTGTTGGATCCAGAAATGTCTCATGACGTGTTTAGTGATTTAGACAAAAACTATTCTAACTGTTGAGTATTGAATCAGACTGCATTGCGTGTAGTTAGTAACACACAAACACATATATGAAGAATCTGGCTCAGACTTAATCCATGAGATTAGTAACACCTGTTTACCTAATACTTCCTGTCAAAATGGCCGTTGTGAAAAAATGTCTATTCTTATTTATTATACAAATAATTGATCAACCTGCAAATAACATAAATTTAATTTCAGTTTACTGCATTGCTCCACTAAACAAGTTTAGCACTGTTTTCAGTTTCTCAAGGAAAACACAGGTCTTTGTCATTCAAACACAACTTAATTAATTAATGTGAAGACAGCTTCATTTGTAAAATTGATTGTGAGAATTTTGAAATGAAATGATACATTATAAATGAAGAGAGAACCCTTTTTGTTTTCTTCGATTTTAGAAATTAATGTCTTTAGTTAATGTTTTTTTATGCAAGGTCACCATCAAATTCAGTCATGTGATTACAATGACTTGAGAACTCTTCATATAAGTGGGGATGAATAGTGCTCTGAATACTGAATGGGGTAATGCTATGTAAAATACTAAAGAAGCGGGCATTGTGTTGTGTTTAGTTTGACTTGTCATAATGCTATAAAATGGTGTAAAGGGAAGGAGACATGGGTCCAGACCCGCTGATCATCAACATACAGTGGATATTCAGCACATGATTAGCCTTCATTTGAGGTGGAGAATCTTATTAACAGAGGAAATTAAACTTCCTGTCGTTCTGCAGCACTGGCTCTCCCTTTCTTTATGCTCTCAGCTGCACAAAGGAAGTGATGGGTCTGATCTTCTGATCTAGTCCTTTCATCTGTGCAGTGTTGATACCTGGCGGCTGACAGTTGGGCACTGATCCACCTTCTGACTCAGACGCAAGGCTGAAAACTTACAGGGCCCCCTGTGCTTTCAAAACATATGGAAACAAGCTTGGATGCTGGCTAAAGAATTTATGTTTAATGATTGAAAATGGAATTATTAAAATCAATCACTTTCAATGTTTGCATACTGAAATGAGCAGTGATGGATAAAGATCAAGAAACCTAAACCACAGAACACAAATCCAAATGTACTGTAAGTGTTTACATCATAGTTTTTGTGGTTTTGGTCCGTTTTTCTTGGGAGTAACTCTTCGACTTCCACATGCCTTCTCTTGCCTCCGCCCTCCAAAGATAAATGGCTCTAATCTGTTGCCTGACCTTGATTTATTGCACAGCCCAGATTGAGTTTAAGGTAACAATACTTCACCCCTCCAACTCAAACACTTACACCAGAAGTTTTAGAAGTAGGACCCCAGGTTAGATTGAAACAGTTTCAGGGGAGGCTCATGGAGGCTACTGAATATCACCACAGTAGTCAGAGTCAGAAAATGCTAAATGCCTCAGGGTTTTTTCAAGCAAGTTTGTGTACATGTGTGTGGAGGTGGTGAGATGGCATACTGATGACACACATTAGTTGAGAAAATGTGTCAAAACATGTTAGTAAGTGAAAGTCTACCAAACTCTACAGGGAGCGGTACTGGTACCTGGGTAGAACTGCTGTGGGTAAGCTCCTCCATAACCAGGGGGCACACCTGTAAAATAAAAACCCACAAACTTAGAATCTATCGAGAAACATCAGTGTTAACTGATCATATCAGTTCCAACAAGTGTTCCAACAACCAGCTCTAAATCAAAGCTGTCTACTCAAACACTGAAGTTCATCTAGTCCTATATGCTTATTGGGAAAGAACAACCTGGAAACAACACACAATGACAAACAAAGGCAGTATGCCAAAATGATCTAAAGCTTAAAAAAGCTCCTAATTACACATTAGGACACAAAGCTCTTTGGAGATACTGTCAAGGCAAATGAGAGAATTTATCAACATCATCTGTGGAAACATTTTGCCCAGCTATCATATTTTGGCCGTCGGGAGGAAGATTCAGGCCATGACTTTCTGGCCTGTGCAGCATCTGTGGGTTGTGTGTGTATGTGTGTGTGTGTGTTTGTGTGTGTGTGGGGGCACTGCAGGCTGCTAATGTGAGATTACACTCATCCATTACGAATGGGAGGGGGGGGGGGCACAGAAACAGAAGCTGCACTGAGCGGAGTTTGATTTAGAATTATTTACCAGTAATTTTGTATTTCAAATAAACATGCAAAGACACAGACCTGCCGGATATCCACCAGCACCGCCAGGACCACCAGCACCACCAGCACCACCAGCACCACCAGCACCTACAGCTCCAAGATTGCCGTAGCCTATTCACGTAACAAAGAGTTAATCTGTTTAAGGATATATGTCATGTTACATTTTGCAGTGAGCATGTCTTATAATCTATGTTGTGCGTGTTTTTTCTTGCTATTTTCACCTCACCCCCTCAAGTGACATGAAGCCAACTGATGTCACTTTAACAACTTGTCCAAACTTCCTCTGGCAGACTTGCTATTTCGGGGCAGGAATCTCCAGGGAGGTGCACAACTTTGATGTTATGCACAGCATTAATGCTAATCGCTTACCACTGGGAAATGTGATGTTGATTTCAAAACTGCCAGTTACTGAAGGGATTTATAACACAGCTGGATTTTTATAAAATCATTAGCTCTACCAGTGCTGCAGGAAACCACTATACACACTAACTGTATATATTACAGTTGCACTGGACCAAATGACATTCCAGTAATTTCTTCAGAAGTTTTTATTTGTCCCAGAAAAACAACCAAAAACAACAACTGACTAATAATCAAAAACTGCACAAACAATAGTTTATAAGATCTGAAACAAATTTTGAAATGAATAACGTTTCAGGGGATTATAATGTTTCAAGATGGGAGAGTGTGTACTGATACTGAGAACTGAAAACTCTACAAGCTCAATATAGATTTTCACTGAGCTGTAAGAGCACTGGGGAGTAAGACTACCTGGTTTAGGTGGTTTAGCTCCACCACCAGCACCTCCCAGGCCCCCTGCAGCAGGAAACGGCACCCCACCTGTCATGGTTTAAAAAAAAAGACTCACATGATAAACATATTACTGCTCTGCTTATGTGACGGGAAATGTGTTCTGATCATCTGTAACAGTCCTGTATGTTTGTAAAAAGTGCTTCATTTCAACACCAGGCTGTTTCCTTTGAGGAAGTTTCCAACTGGCTTCTCATCCCTGATGAAATCCCCCATAAAAAGATTAGCACGTTGGATAATTTCCTGCACAGGAAATGCAAAGCGATGGCATCTTCTGGCCAACGGTCACTTTGAGCACTGAGCGGAACAGTTCTGTTTTTTTTTTGTTTTTAAAGGTGGGGGAACACTGTGAATGCGTTGCCGTGCTCATACATACCCTGTCCATACCCTTGTTGATATGGACTGTATCCCGCTGAATCATGTTGACAGAAGAAAGTAGAATTATTGTTTGGTAGGTTACCTAACCTTCCTCGTGTGAGTGTTCTCTCAGATACATATTTTATGAAGTATGCTGCCAATTACACCTTCAAAGCAGTTTTTTCTTGCCTTGTGTGCCTGTATGACTGCACGTTTTTGATAAAATAAGAAATGACGTTACAGGAATATCGGTGATGTCTGACCTGGATAACCTCCTGCTGTCAGTGGGATTCCTGCACCGCCTCCTGCTCCACCCACAGCTACGACACAATATCGCAAAACATGTGAGTTCTCAGGCAGACATGAGTTTAAAAAAAAAAATCCACCTGTAATTTGACGTGCAATAAGAAATCACTGTCTGTATCAAATGTGGAGCAGCTGGCTTAGAGCAGATACACCACACAGCAGTCACAAGTCTGTGTGTCCTATTAGTCACAGCAGCTGCATGATATCCACTTACACATTTATAGAACATGCCTCTATGTATTTTGTTTATTAATTTACTTTTTCTTGCATGCATACCTGGAGGTTTCAAAGGTTTTGCTCCAGGCAGCGGACCAGCTCCAGTTCCTATTCCAGTTCCATAAGGACCATATGGACCTAAAGCACAGAAAACGAGAAGTGAGAGACACTGTAATCTAAAACAACTATAAAATTTATGTGGAAATAGAAAGGAACTTGCCTCCATAGGTTCCTCCATATGGATATCCAGTTCCACCTGGAAAGATACCTGTTCCAGTACCTAGTAAAAACCACATTTATGAGTAGTTTCCCCTTCATAATGAAGGATGAAATATGTGTATTTCTTCTTAGGTTAAAATATCTTTTTAATCACACCCTTAGTATCCTTGGATTGTTTCAAGAAGTTACCAAAAAAGCAGTGATGAAAAAAACAATGCAGAATTATACAGAAAATACTGAAAGGGAGGCTTTAACTCTATTACAATATTATTCAAATTTACTCTGAAACAGGGGCTGAACTATGAGACGGATTAATATTATTCTGACAGGGTATATATTGGTCATCTGTACCTGGGACAACTGGTTTAGGAGGTTTTCCAGCTGTGTCCACACCAGCCCCTGAAAACAATACAGTTTAGAATCATTATATAGTCATAACATCACAGCTATTGTCTCTTGCAACTGCTGTGTCTCTCTTTGTCTCCACCATGTGGCAAGGAGCATGTATTGTATATCTAATAAGACCAGGTGAAACCTGCGACATGGCTTGATGCATGATAAGAGGGCAAAAATGATGCAGAGATTAAAAGTCCATAGTTTGTATTCCTGGATATTCTATGTTCATCAGTGTTAGGAAGAGATGAGAGGAGCCGATTGGTATGGGTATCACTGAGAGTGATGGCCTGGGAAGCAGCTGAGTGATGAAGCATCTTTGTGGGTGGTCAGCTGAACGCACTGGTCTGAACCTGGAAGTGGTGGTGGATTGTATCCACTTCTGAGTAATTCCCCACCTCGCTAGCTATGGGAGACAACAGGTCTCCCCTCCTCACACTGGTGACAGCTCCCCTACCTTTCTGTTCTCACAGTCAGCAAGTCTCGAACGGCATCCATCCTGCCAGGAGGATGAGCGCACCACCAATTGTCTTCTGGGGTCTGATTAATTAAATCAGTGGTATTTCAGCTTGCAGAGTCCAGATGTAAAAGTCAACAGAAAAGGAAAAAATGTATATCCCAAAATTTGGTGCCACTTCAGTGCGAGGAAACGTAAGATAGCAACTCTCTCCTTCCTGCGTGCTGTATCACCCTGGCGGACGTAGGAGACGACTCCACTCTTGATGCTGCACAGGCGCATTTCAGCTTGGCCATTCAGCGAGTCACCCAGCAACCACAACAGTTATAGTGCATGGCATCAAGCCAAAGAAAATATACAGAGGACAAGGGAAAGCAAAAAAGTAACATGTTTTTAAATCAGAATAAATATGGATTTACCTCCAGGCTGCTGGGCGACAGGTGCAGCTAAAGGAGAGACGAGACTAACATGAACTGACTTAACCAAATTTAGATTCAATTAAACAACACACTAAACCCGCATTTCTGACTGGTGTTTTAGCTATTAACTAGCTTGCTCAGTTTAGCCTGTTTTGCCTACGTTCTGTTACGTGTGCAAATTTGTGTTTAGTGAATGAAGATACGTGCTGACACCTGCATCTGGGTGACACAACCGCCAGTTTGTTTTTATGTAAAAGGGTTCAAGATATTCCATTTGAGGATCAGTGTTGAATGCAATTTTCATGATTGCAGAGGAAGAGGTTTACACTTACCCGGAAGACCTTCACCTGTTGAACCAAGAAACACAGGCGGCTGTTAAGTCACTTAAACTTCATTGTAAAATATGTTAATGGCAAGAGAGCACAAACTCTCAATACCAACTAAATCACTTGATACAGTATATAAAAATAAAATTGTTATTACCACCAATAGGCACTGCAACACCTGCTCCACCTGTAACATTTAAAAAAGCAAGGCAATTGATGTTTTGTCACATAATCATTATTCAAAAACAAATACGATTTTTTGGGAGTCTTTCAATAAGCTTATTTTCACATACTTACCAACACTTGTTCCAGCTGTGAAATACATAAAAAGGTATTGTCACTTTAAAAATCTTTCAAATCTTAATACTGCATAAATAAGACAGATTACGAAAGCTGGGATGTCTGCTAGCACAGTGATTACTTAAAAATGATGTCATATGCACTTCTTACTCACCACTTGGCTGAATAATACCCCCAGCAACTGTCAAGAAGGAAAATATTAAAAGTCAGTTAGAGCACATTTCAGAATTACATAAAGGAACTCCAAAAAAAAAAGAACCTACCGCCTGTTGTATCACATCCGCCACGAAGGTACAAAGTGCAAAATAAAAGAAAAATAAAAGAAACAATTAGTTAAATAGTCATTTGAAATGTAGAATCAAATAATGTTGTCTCTTTAGGTTGATTACATTAATTATAAAGAAGCTCCCTTTTGATGGAACATTCTACAAAGATAGTACAAGAATAACAAAAATAAAAAAAAACAAGAAATACCTTTCAAAAGTGCAACAAAAACATTTCATATAAATCTTGACAGCAGGCACATAACTTAAAAAGTAGTGACTGGTAGCGTTCTAGAGCAGGGGCTTCATGGGTTAAATAGATGTGACATTGAGGCAATTGTTGTATTTTTTATGGCAACGATTATATGAGTGTAAAAACCTCAAAACATCTCAGGAATCCCCTGCTGTAGAACTTCGTCAACACTAATCAGAAATAATGCAGGCAAAACAAACCTAAAACATCACGACTAATTAAGTGTGTGAAGATTACAGGGTTAAACTAGACTTGATTTAGATGTACCATTATCCCAAAATTACAGTTAAGATGCAAAGATGAGTTAAAGTAATCCATCAAGCACAGTGAGCTGTTAGTAAAAAGGGAAAGAGTGTGCAAGACAAGTACTGTTGAGGAAAAGAGGCAACCTGTGGTCAGACCTAACAGCATGGGGATGTACTTCTCTTTCATCACTACATGAAGCCTGACATTTAAGGGTTTGTGTCTGAAGCACTGCTGATGTAGGTAACCAATCCTTTTTTGGCTGCCCCTATAGAGCAGAATTTTCTAAACAGATTATATTCTCAAGATTATTTGTTCGCTCTGAGTGCGAGGGGCAAGCAATAAAATTGGATCCAATACTGCCCCCTATAGTGCTTGAACGGATAGTGGCCGTTTATAAATTGCACCCTAAAATGACTAAATTCAGACACTGCTTGAAACAACTTCAGCAGACACACACAAACAGGCCTTCTGAGTGGGCTACTATATGTATTCATGTATATATATATTTCATCTAAATTCTTCATATGATCTATATAAATTACCACAGATTTCACTACACTAGGAAAGATTTCATGCGAGCAGCAAGTCTTACTGGGCTGTGGGACCTCTGGGGCCTTGCCAGTTGCGGCAATAGTTGTGGGCCCTGTCAAAAGACAACAGGTTCCAGTTTCATCCATTTGGCTTTGAAAGGCAGCAGATGGGGTGAAACTATAAAAGGTAGAAGCCATTAGGGGGACTGACACTGCCACAGCTGTGAGGCTGTAAGCTAGAGATGGTCAATAGCTGGTAGCACTAGCAAGACATGAGAGTTTTGGGGGCAGGAGATGGGATGGGCGAGGGTAAATGTACAGGGGATAAATGATGTCCAGTGGTACGTCTCCCCAAGGTAGAGTGCAATTTGCAGTTAGCAATGCGTAGCAGGTCAGCCGCCTGTATGCTGCTAAAGACATCCTGCAAAGAATGATGACGGTGCCTGAAAAAAGCCCCTGAGAGTTAAAACAGAACTTAGATAGTTTCATGTTTTCGATCAGTGTTGAATGATCAAGGCTGTTTTTCAATGTGCAACAGAGTTCTGTACATTATAAGGCTGTAAACAAATGCTACAAACTCTGACTTAAATGTGTCAACATTGTGTTGAAAGAAATCTTGGCATTTTAGCTGTACCTGGACCAGGAGTTCCATCAGGACCTTCATCTTTTCCTGTAGATGAAAAATAAATCATAGACACTTCCTATACCTAAAGGCTTATAGAAGAAAATAATAAATTCCCCAGCTCTTTACCTGGTTTTCCAGCTTCAGGAAGACCTGTGCCATCTGGCAGAACAACAGGAGCGCCGGCTGGAACACCACTGACAATAGCCGTACCGGGTGTAGCTCCTGGCACATCAAGTCCCACTCCAGTGACACCTCCTTAAAAGCATAAATTAGGTCCTCTAATCAATCCCCTTGACTGAGTGTATCAAGAGAGTATCAGCGATTGAATGCCTCTTCTCACCTAATTTTGGTGGCTTCACCCCACCTGGATATCCTGCATGAAAGCACAGCCCCATCAATCATTTTAACAGTATACTTTGCCCCTTTACAACTCTGAAATCAATATAATGCTCATGCACAGTACCTGCACCTCCAAAGTCTCCTGTGACACCTCCAGTTCCTCCTGCTCCTCCCAGTCCTCCAGTTCCTAACCCTGCTCCTGCTCCTCCCAGTCCTCCAGTTCCTAACCCTGCTCCTGCTCCTCCCAGTCCTCCAGTTCCTAACCCTGCTCCTGCTCCTCCTGCTCCTGTCACAGCAAATTCGGGAATGTTTACTTTTATCAGCTTTAAATTGGAATTGCAATTATACAAGAAGAAATTACTATAAATGTGTGGTTCCGCACTGTCGAGTATCTCTGAATGTATACATGAAGTACACTGTACCATATTTAGCAGCTTTTGCAGCAGCCGAGTACTGTCCGCCTCCTAACCCTGGAACTGCTCCTCCTCCTGCCCCTCCCAGTCCACCAGCTCCTAACCCTGCTCCTGCACCTCCTGTAACTCCCAATTAGAGAAATATACTGTAGCAGTTTAATCAACATTACATTAGAATTACAACTACGCAAATGGACATTACTATAAAAGTGTAATTAATAAACAATTAGGTGTCTCAGAATGTGTAGTTCCTGTACCATATTTAGCAGCTTTAGCAGCAGCAGCAGCAGCAGCAGCAGCAGCAGCAGTGTATTGTCCACCTCCTAATCCTGGAACTGCTCCTCCTCCTGCTCCTCCTGCCCCACCTAATCCTCCTGTTCCTAATGCAGCTCCAGCTCCTGTTGACAATCCTGGTGCAGGAAAAAGGAGCAAATAAATTAAGGTAAATGTAAAAGCAGGTTTAGAATGTTAAAAACTACAATATTTGAGTTTGTTAATAAACAGCATCTTGGAATGTTTAGTATCATTGTGTTTGTGTGCTTTATTTTACGATACCGTATTTAGCAGCTTTGGCAGCACTGTATTGTCCCCCTCCGAATCCTCCTGTTCCCTGGCCGGGTCCTCCGAAACCTCCTGTTCCTAGACCAGGTACTCCAAATCCTCCTGCTCCTTGACCAGGTACTCCGAGTCCCCCTGTTCCTAACCCTGCTCCACCTCCAGTTGAAATTCCTGAATTGGGAGTATGGATCACACCACACAGAAAGCCAGAGGCTTGAACGTGGAACCTTCATGCTGAAGGCAACATTGGTGAATGTTAAGAATTAAGGTGTTAATGTGCTTAATTCACTGTACCATATTTGGCAGCTTTTGCAGCAGAGTATGGTCCACCTCCCACTCCTCCTGTTACTTGACCTGGCACTCCGTATCCTCCTCCAGGTACTCCAAGTCCTCCTGCTCCTAGACCAGGTACTCCATATCCTCCTGTTCCTAGACCAGGTACTCCAAAGCCTCCTGTCCCTCTGTGCCCCCCTGCTCCAGTTCCTCCTGAAACTCCTAGGCAGGCAAATGAATCAGAATGCATCATTGGGCTGCTTGCAAGAAAGTACAGTTGAGTCAAGCTTACTATTGCACTGCAAAAATATTATTTAAGAAATTCCTCCACTGTGCACACCAAATAATGTCAATGTTGTACATACACATTTTGCATTTGTTTTTCTTCCATCTTTCCAGAGCTACTATCAGGAGCAGCCTGGGTTGTACTGAGAAGAACTCTGCCAATCATCACCATTACTAAGCAACAAATGGAGCTGCGCTTCACCCCCAACCCCCCCCAAAAAAACTTAACTAACCCTTTAATGTAAGACAGATTTGTCTTACAAGCAGTGTTTTAATGAGATATAAAAGCTTGATTTGGTTCCAATATTTGGAAATTTAATGAGCTTATTTCATTTGTTTTTTGTTAAGAAAACAAACCAAAATAATATCATGATTTAGTTCAAGAGTATCTTACCATATTTAGGTGGTTTGACTCCAGCACCAGCACCAGCACCAACACCATAACCTATAATAAGCATCAAAATGATCAAAGGAAACAACAGAGGCACATTTTTGCCTAGGTCTTTTTGTTCACACTGATCTAACAATTTGGCGGCCGTACCTCCACCTCCGTAGCCCCCACCACCTGGCAGCACCTGTCCTGCTCCTCCTGGGACCCCTCCTCCTCCTATGCCTGCTCCTGGGACCCCTCCTCCTCCTATGCCTGCTCCTGGGACCCCTCCTCCTCCTATGCCTGCTCCTGGGACTCCTGTAAGTGAGTGAATGAAGAACTAACCTTAAAAAAAGATTACAGTATTCTTATTGTATGGTGTATGCTGTATGCAATATATGACGTCTACTTTTTTCATGGTAACAAAACAGTGAAAATATGGGTGTAGTCTCACCATATTTAGGAGGTTTAGCACCAGCTGCCAAAGCTGCAACACAATGATACATGTTATTTTTGACTCAACAACATTACCTCATGCTAGTAACTCCCATTAATAATCTTAAGAAGCTTACATCCATATCCAGGTAAAAGTGGGACTCTTCCAGGAACTCCTCCTCCACCTCCACCTACACCACCACCACCAACACCTCCACCACCACCATGTGGAACTCCCCCGCCACCAACTCGACCTGTTTATACAAAATTGTATCATTCAATTGTAAACATTTATATTCAGATCCATATCATACAATTATTGAGATGATGCATAAGACCCCACATGTAATAGCAAACATTTCTATCAAGATTGTCACCATATTTGGCAGCTTTAGCAGCAGCATTGTATCCTCCAGCTCCTCCAAGTCCTCCAGTGCCTCCCAGTCCTCCAGCTCCCAGTCCTCCAGCGCCTCCTAATCCTCCAGCCCCTCCCAGTCCTCCAGCTCCTAGTCCTCCAGCCCCTCCCAGTCCTCCAGCTCCCAGTCCTCCAGCTCCTCCCAGCCCTCCAGCTCCTCCCAGTACTCCTACTCCTGTGATGAGTAAATCTATTTACAGGACAAGCTTGTGGTATGGTTGAGAGCAGTGACTGTATTTCCTGGGAGAAGAGGAGGTTGTAGCCTACAATGCCCAGGGCCCACTTAGTGACATTTGAAGCTGCTAAAATCTGTGATTTATGCATACATTTATATTTCACATGTATCCGAATGTTTTTGTTTTTTTTTGTCTTCAGCTGTTTTGTATCCTATGATTCTATTGATTCTATTGATCTGCTATGTCCTTGCAGCATCGATTGCATGTCCAGGGAGGACTGTGTGATAGATGGTTTGAGCATTGTCCTGCTTGTGAAGTTTCAGGGTGTTTTGAGATACATGAGAGCTAGAAAATAGATCACAACCATACAACTGGTTTCCTCCTTTCTCCTCCTTTTGTACTGCTTCCAGGAGTCAAATGACCCAGAGACACCATAACATAATTTTGAGACATAAATAATAATCAATCATACCATATTTAGCAGCTTTAGCAGGACCTCCAAGTCCTCCTCCTCCTCCCAGTCCTCCTCCGCCTAGTCCTCCACCTCCTAGTCCTCCTCCACCTAGTCCTCCACCTCCTAGTCCTCCTCCACCTAGTCCTCCACCTCCTAATCCTCCTCCTCCAAGTCCTCCTCTGCCTCCCAGTCCACCAACTCCTGTGAAGACAACTGTATTCAATGTGTTGTGGTCAAGAAAAGTGCACTTGGAGTGAGTCTGTGGGCAATTAAAATCAAGTATGAAGGACCAGTAGGGCTTTATAAAAACTGTGACAATACCTGCTAGGTGAGTGTTCCTGTAGGCCGGTGGTTCCCACACATTTTAGAGACCTGTATCCACCCCTGTTGTGTACACTCTCTACTCCCACAGATGGAGACAGCACCCACAGTGGCTGGGCTAGCATGGCTAACATTAACACTGTCAGATATGCTAGTAGATGGCCAGAAGCAGATGATTTCCACAGTCAGGACTTTGCTTTAACCTGATGTACAGCACTGTGTCTACTGACAGTTTATGCTGCCCCTCTGAGAGTGGGAGGGGTTGTTTCAGCCATTTATTAATTTTTGAGGGAGTTATGCAGTTTATTGGGTGCTAAAGGGCCTTCATTTTTCTTACAGAGGAGGAACATGAAATAGGTCTACTGGGAGTGCATCGCCGGGAGATTGGCTTGTGCTTTGTACCTTTAGGGTTTGGAGTGAGTGGATCCTGCTCAGAGTGTAGCCCCTGATGTAATTGCGCATACTCCGGGTGTAGATGACCCCCAGCAAGGGGTTCATGGCTTAAGGCCAACTCTGTCTTTTAATGTCTACAGTCACAATTATACTTTATAATATACCTTTTTCACCTGACCTAAATTTCACAGTTATGTGTTTGTCCAAGAGCATGGCAATTAAATATGTAAAACTTTTATCAATTCAGTTATTGCAATTGAGAGCAGAATTGAAAAAATGAAAGGTGGTTTGATTTTGACATGATTTTCTCCAAACAAAAAAATATAATACCATATTTAGCAGCTTTGGAAGCAGGAGAGTATCCTCCACCTCCTAATCCTGCTCCTGGGCCTCCTAGTCCACCAGTGCCTCCTAGTCCGCCAGTGCCTCCTAGTCCTGTGCCTCCTAGTCCTGTGCCACCTAACCCTCCTGTGCCTCCTAGTCCACCTGTGCCTCCAATTCCTTCAGCGCATTTGATGAAGGGAGGCCAAAAAGAAAGATGATTTTAGCTTGAATTTTTGAAGCTATGAAGACAAAATGAAAGCTCATAACATAATAATCATAAGCTGAAAAAAATATGTACATGGTGTCAAGGTCATTATACAGCTTCAATACCATATTTAGCAGCTTTTGCTGCTCCAAGTGGCGCTCCTCCAGGTAAACCACCCGGTACGCCACCCGGCACACCACCAGGAACGCCACCAGGAACACCACCTGGCACACCACCTGGTACACCACCCGGTACAGCTCCTCCTGGTAATCCTGCTCAGATGACCCAAATGGAACAAACAGGTCCAACATGTCAGATAGATTTAACAACATTTAGAAAGTATAGTTCATGTGATAAAGACACTTTAAGATTTGTTGTATAGTTCTAAAATGCACAAAAACATTAAAGTTCTCACCATATTTAGCAGCCTTGGCGCCAGCTCCATAGCCTCCTATTGAGCATTTAATGCACATGAATGAACATTTATTTATGAATGAAAAGACTACATTTTAACCAATATATCAAGAGAAAATACAAACCAGAAAATAACATGTGAAACGTTAGCATTTGCAGCTACAGTTAACAAAGTTGTGTCATTTGCTCCAAGCAGGACTTCAAATTATACCTCCTGGCAGCTGGCCTGGGTACAGTCCACCAGCGCCTCCGACAGCTCCGACACCCCCAACGCCTCCGACACCACCGACACCCCCAACACCTCCGACACCACCAACACCCCCAACACCTCCGACACCACCGACACCCCCGACAGCACCAGCACCACCAGCACCCCCGAGACCTCCCAAACCTGGAGTAGAGAGCCATAACCAGTCAAATACAACAATTAACCACAGTATTGTTCCTTCTTTTGATGATGCACTGTCCTGGGGACTGAATATGGAAGTTTACCATATTTTGCAGCTTTAGCCTGAGCAGGGGAGATGCCCCCAGGCCCCACTCCTACAGAAATAGAAAGTCAAATGTGCTATTTTCTGGTCTTTATCATATTCTCTGTCATGGTCTGGGAGTTTGGAATTGTCTCTAACATGAACCACTCGAATTAAAAGAAGTAATGTAAAAATACTTACCCGTTCCGACGGGATATCCAGGCTTTGACCCAGCTCCACCAGCACCAAAGCCCCCATAACCTAAAACATTGTAACATGACACATCATTACATTCTGGTTTTCCACTGACGCCATCATTATTCTAAATCTTTGCCAATGTTAAAATTAAGTATTTATACCAAAGGGAAGTTTGCCACCTCCAGGTTTTGCACCATAGCCTGCCGATGAGAGAGAGAGAGAGAGAGAGAGAGAGAGAGAGAGAGAGAGAGAGAGAGAGAGAGCGAGAGAGAGATTATATTCAACAGCATTTAATAACACATAATCTCAGACATCTTTAACATATTGCATTTACTTTGCTGAGGACGATCAAATCCAAGCAGAATGCCAGTTAAAAAAAACAGTTATTCATCTGTAAATCCTCTCCAAATCGATAATTCTAAATAAAATGCATTTTTGTAAAATTCTCCATCATGTTAGTCATGAAATTTTGCAGCAACCTAAAGGAATTAAGGACACAAGGTTCACAACATTACAGTAAAGTTTAAAGCAAAAAAACCTTTCTGGATTCCAAACGACAGATCTTACTCTGAGAATGATTAATTATAAACCCACCCTTTGAATGATACCAATTGGAGTGTCGTGTTATTTATCAGGCCACAGGGTGAGTATCTCCAAAGAACAACGTATTTAAACAGCTGCTCTGAACAAATCAATGAATGCATCTCGTAAATCAGATTCACACCTTGGCCTTTGGGTGTTTTCAGGGGATATCCATGAAACAGTCCTGGCTGCATTGGTCCACCATACCCACGGCCTCCTGTTCAGGGAAAAAAATGCTTTAATGCCGAAGCTCTGATACAGACGAGAATACATATAATAGTTTTAATACAGCAATACAGCTACCTGCTCCTGCACCACCTGGGCCTCCACCTCCAACTGCAGAAGAGAAAGCAAATCACCCAATCAGATGCACAGATAACATCAGGTCACTGTTTGAATGCAAGAACCAAACAAAATTTGACACTGGGAGAACTCTTGAAACGCTGCATAGAGCAGATTGGGTCATCCATGAGCAAACCATGTCAACCCTGTTCCTTCGTGATACACTTCAGGTGAACGGCAGCTATTGAATCTTTTCAATACTTTTGACTTGACTACAACCTTACTTGATTTTTGATTGAGATCAGTACCAGTGGCCACTCCTGGCAGAACACCACGTCCACCAAAACCTGAGGGATCCATCAGGACACAGACACATTAGATCCCTATACAGTGCGTGTTTGCCCAACCGATACCAGCTAAAGGAGTGTCTCGACATGAATTAATGAATGTGACACACCATTCCCTTGTACCACTCCTCCTTGGTAAAGTCCTGGCACACCAACACCTGTCACAGCCAATGAGACGACATTATTGAAATATAATGAAAAGTAATCCATCATGCAAAATCAGCGTTACTGTTTTTGTTTCTTTATATAGAGCAAGTTATATAATATCACCAATTAAAATTGCTGACCCACAATTTGTAAAATATAGTTATCAGGAATGCTGAGGAAGAAGTATGCCTAATTCCTAAAATGGTCTCATGCACAAGGTCTTACAAACTTTTGTGGCCAATTTCATCTCACAGGCTGGAATCAAAGCCGGACATCCTCACATTTACTGGGTAACTTGCAATGACACAGGTTTGCAAAAGGAACTAGATGTGTATGTAGGTGTATTTGGAATCGATCCAGGACCGCGTCCACATCTGATGATGTCATTTGTCCATGGTGGATGTATGACCTGAGAACCTTCTAGTTTTTCAAATAAAGAAAAAAAAATCCACAGTATCAAACATCTGTCCTATACACAAAAAAACAACCTAAGTTTGATGAAAAAGGAAATCTTGTCCATCCCCTGGCAATCTGTGTTGACAGTTATTGATTATTTATTGTTTTGGCTAAGTAACAAAACCTGGCACTTTGGAGGCTTTCTTCCCTGAACTACCAGCCCCTCCTGGAAGGCCAGTGTGAGGAATAACAGGGGCTGAAAGCAAGAAGAAAAATGCTACATGAGTCCTCTGAAGGAGCAAGAAAGACATACAATTTACAGAAGCTGGAGTTAAAACCCAGCATTCAGGTTGTCTGTCTGTCTTACCTCCACCTGGAAGTACAGCTCCTGTTCCGGCTCCTCCAGGTCCTCTTCCGGCCCCTGTATTTGAAAACAGTACACAGGAGACCAGGTTGGTTGTCACAGTGCTGATTAAAATCAAAGTAGAGGGCGCTGTTTCATCATGTTGATATCAAGCACTGGTGTCATGCTCATTCCTGTTGAACCATTTTGTGGCACACACACAAAATCTAAAAGTTAGGAGACATTTTGGGATTTTTTTTTAATGTGTCGGAGGAACTTTTGAATATAATGTTTTTGTATCAAGTTTGCTTGTAGATGATTTTAAAATCAAATATTGATTTTGAGCCAACTTTTGCCTTGCTCGCTAAAGCCATGTGGTAGCTAGCATAAAACCTTTGTGTTGTGGGCTTGTTGTCACTGGTTTTAAACCCAAATTATGCCTGGTCCATGTTTGTTTGGCTAAATGTTGATAATATATTTTCACTGTATTTTACTCACGACTAAAACTTATTTGGTGTCTTCAATTTAAGAAACTAAAAGGTTAAAAAAAATGGAATCCCTTCCCCCTCCTAAAACCCCATGGATATCCTATAATCTGATGAGGTCACAGTGTCTGAGAAAATAACTCAGTGTTAAAACAAGATATAATAAAGAAATTGGTAAGAATAAAAAACAACAACAACACATTTCTCATCACATGGAGTAGTTCACATGTCACTGCTACATTAATACTAGTAATGTAGAGGTCACAATTTGTAACCTGTACTAATCTTGACTAAAGTCACTTGAGAGTAAAAATTGTGACAATTAACCCCGCTTTCTCCTCCTTCATGAACACTTTAGATTCAAAGAACAGCAAACTGGAGTCATTAACACATTAGTTAAATAGTTCTGTTAATTATCTCTCAGCAAATTCCTTGGGTATACGTTGTAATTGTTAGACAAACTTGTGAGCGTCATTATTATAATTTTTTTTTTGCTTGTTTTACACCCTGTGACCACGAGGGGTCCCCATAATCCTTCTACATCACAATGAACAGAGACAGAACTGTATGGGGCAGTTTTGACCTCTTCAAAGGAGAGCCAGATCCTCAGCCTGACCACTGGTAATAAGAGCAGGTAATCTGGTGTTTCTACTCTGTCATCACCTCATGATCAAAAGTAACATGGCAGACTTTTAATCTAATCATGGGAGGCAGCCAGTATGCATGGCATTTACTCTGCCTCATCAAATGCCTCATTTCTTTGGCTATCCTATCTTCCAGGAAATGAGCTGTCAGCCTCATTTGTAAGGGAGCTTGGCAGCAGGATAAAACAAGATCAATTATTTGTTTGAGCTATTTTTTTTTTAAATTTTAATCTTAAATTCCTCATTCTTTGTTGAACAGACATTGTGCAGTACCTGTAAATATGTGGCCGGAGAGATTTAGGGAGAAACGTTTGCCAAAGGCATGTTTGCTTTATCTGTGCTCTTTCAGATGAATGGGTTGTTATTTTGTGTGTCATGAAAAGAGCACAGACTGATCCTGGGGACTAAAGTATTGTCTTTGCCAACCAACACTTAAGAATAGGCTGTTTGCCAAAGTGCAGTCCTGGTCACGACTGGGCCCTCCTGAGTCCATGCTCAATCAGTCTGCTGAACTTCAAGCAAATCCCATGTACATACACAACACAGACTTTGACATCATTCTGGGTTCTGCAAGAGTTCAATGTGTCTAGAGTTTACAGGTGCATGATAAAAATGTAATTGTCAGTGCCATAGCATTTTTTCACGCTGAGTAAAAAGCAACGTGAACATTTTGGCTCTTTCCTAACATGCAAGCATGCAGATCAATCAAGTTGTTGTGTCAGTGTTGAGAGCACTGCAAGTGTGTACAGAAGTCTGTCAGTAGGCCAAGATTCAGCTTACCTCCATGTGGAAGCAGAGAGCCTCCAGCACCTGCGATCAGGACAACAAGAATCTCAGTGTGATGTTCATATCAGAGGCAGCGAGAAGATTCTTTCAGTAAGATTTAGGAAAGAACTGCCAAACAAACAGAGACGATTACAACCTCCATCAGAGAGGTAACGTGATGGTTTGTCTATTAGCAGCTAAATGTTGAGGAGGGATTTGGATGCAATTAAGTAGGATGATAGCAGAGTTTGAGGAACCAATTAGATTTAGGAATTGATCTGTAACCGGAGCTGATGACATCATAGCCCCTTGATGTGAGTATGCACTTTCCAAGTACCCTCCAGTTTTTAATTCTGCACATCTTGTTCAGGGGTCAAATTGCGTGTTTTCAGTGTGTTTTTATGTGCTTAAATAAAAGCTGATTTATCGTCAAGTTCAGAAACCTTCCCAGACAAGGCAAGAGGCCTTCCTGCACAGGTGACCAGCAAAACCAGCGCTATGACAGTCAATATAACAGTAGTGCAGTTAAAAGCGTAAGTCTTAGAGTCATCATGATACTTTAAATATGAAATTTAATGCGCTGGAGTGTGTAATATATCTAACACTAGCTTATTTAACATGCAGAAGATGCGATCTTTCCAGTTGTAAAACTAAATCCTTCACATCACAGTTTGGTTACTTTACCTCACAGTCCCAATGGGAATATGAGAACCAAACTGGGGGATCTGGAACTTTAGGCATATCTACTGAAACTGAGAAACGAAAGTTTGCCACATAATATCACAGCAACCATCAAAACAAACAACTCACAATAAGTAATTAGAACATGTTCAGCTTCTGGTGGACTCACAATATTCCATACTGTCATCCTGTTTGAGGACCTGCAGCTGCTATTTGCTTTACGCACTGACTGAAGGTTTTGAGGGTATGCTTGTTTTGCATGACTGCCAGTGATTCACCAGGATCCGTAAACAAATGACATAATCAAAATTTACAGTAAACAGCTACAGCTCACGTCCATCTCCTTATAATTGAAAAATAATATTACAGTGGAAAGAATTGAAGAGAATACACAACGAGCTTAAGTGATGCTTACTTCATCTTAGCTCCCAGGTAAGAGGTAACTCAGGTCGATGACTCGGAACACTACACAATGGTTTTATAATCTTGCAAGTTCCAACTGGTCTTGTTGCAAATCTGTTAATTGAACTGGCATTTAAAATCTTAAACAGCGAAGAATCACAACTTATGGGCATCACTAAAAACTGCTCATCTGACACACACAAACATACCATTGAGGTGAAAAAGTTCCTGATACTTCACCAAAAAGAGTATTTTGGCTTTCAATGACTCACAAATAGGTTTCTAGAGCTCACAAGGACATTTCCCTCTCAAACGTCACATCCTTGTGAATCCAGCATACATAGACAGCCAAATTAATTTAGCTTGAAGCTAACTGTGACTTCAAGCACAGTTTCTCCAGTGCATCGTCCGGTTTAATCCACACTTCCATCATGAGGCTTTATGCTAAAAAATCCACAAACACTAATTTGAGCAAAGCACAAACAAAAAATAGCCGGTTCACCTCGGTGCTACTGTGAATTGGTGCCAAAACGGAAGGCTTGGTTTGTTTCAGCACATATCAAAGTGTGTGTGGCTTACTGAGCCTACAGCTGGATGAAAAAAGATGTGGATTAAACTAGACTATGTGCTTGAGAGTTTCTAAACAGACATTTTAGGGACATTTTTTACTGCTTTGTTGTTGCTTTAGCAATCATCAGTCAAAACTTGTCATGTTTAAGCAAAACATATGTGGCTCTTTGTGCTTTCAGGAGTAAAAAAAGTGGTGATACAGGAGGGGGAAAAGTGTTAGTGAGCTAAAGACATTTATTCATGGGTATTTGAAAGGCTCACTTTTTAGGAGAACTTTTATTTTAAGTTAGATTGTTCAATATAAAGTAATGTTATGGCTTTGGAGTGCAACACTTCTTGTCATTGCATTTAACGTGTGATTATGCAAATCACAATTTGCCATCTCAAAGAGCTGATATGGCCACGCACCACCTCATCACGCCTGGCTCTGCCCCTGGCTTCCTCTATGTCGGGTGCTTAACAGCCTAACAACAGGCCATTGCAGTGCATGACTTGGGAAGTGGCAGCTGTGATTTGATATGAGTAGCTAGCCTAGCCATGTACCCTACATGTCAGTACCTCTATATATTATGTATTTTAAATATGGCACATGTAGCTTAGCATTCTAGAGTACAGCTCGGACAGATAATCAGGGCAGGTAATTCGACATATTTCACTCGTGGCCTATACCAGTTCTTGACACACACCTAGTTTACACCTTTGTATCAGTTTCATTCCAGTTAGTTGTGTCTCTCCTTGTGTGTTTTATTTATCTCTTCTAAGTCAGTTTTAGAGTAGGTTTTGTTCATGGATTTAATCATCCGTAGTTAGATTGGCTTGTGTTTTGTTATAATTGGTTCTTTGAGTTGTGTGACAGCTTTTGCCTTGAGTTCTGTTATTTTATGTTAACTCATCATTTTACTCATTTAACACTTTCTCATTCATTTCATTTTCTCTACAACCGTTCCATTCCATTGGTTGTTTTTATTACATCCCTAACCCCGACCGTGCTTGGGTTGGGACACTAATAAAACAAATGGTGCTATTTGAAAGGGTTGGCAAATTTAGGAATAGATATAAGCCTACTATCAGTTGTACCTCTTTTAGCAGCCTTCTGGCCAGCTCCTGGGAAGAGTCCCCCAGCGCCGCCACCATATCCTCCGTAACCACCTATGTGAAACAAAGGGTAAGAGATTAGGAGAAAGCCCTGAAATGTAGAGAATATCCTTAGGGTATTTCAAAAAGAAAAAAAGAAAAAAAAAAGCGTGCATAACCAAACACAATTACTGTACTGTCAAATTTATGAAACAATCTAATTGCAGTTTCAGGTCTAAACTGTAAGTACTCACCTCCTTGGCCTGCAGCTCCAAGACCACCACCTCCAAGACCACCACCACCAGCCCCTAGATTGCCATAACCTAGCAAGGGAAGGAGATGTTTGGTCAAGTGAGCAAAGTAAAATAATCAAATTTTAGAGGGGGACAGAGGGAATGAGTTACAAGTGATTTGTATCCATTTGTAACTCTCAGTAATTTTTCTTCAAAACCTTTTTTTTTCCAGGACATGCAAATACTACAGTTGAGAATGAACACAAAATATGACACAATATCATGTGTTCTCTTTGAAAACACTCACGTTTACAGTACGCTCCAAAAGAGCTGAGTGGTATTCTAAACACTGGAGGGAGCAGTCACTTGTGTCTAAAACCGATGTTCTAAATTAATCTGTGGGCGGCAAAAGCTTTTGGCTTCGCTTGATGCTTGAATAAAGTTATATCCCAGCTTGGATTTCTGTTTGCTGACAAGAACAAAATATGTGAGAAGATTGGGAAATGGAAAAGTGTGGAAGGAGGGGAATGACACGGAGTAAACTGTTCACCACCTGCTCGCAGATTAAGAGATTGAGAGATATATAGATCTCTAAAGGGGAAGTGCACTGCTACGGGTCTGGATAGAACTTTGAAAATATGAAAATAATCTGTTTAGTCAATAAATTTTAGAAATCAATCTTTGGGCGACTTGGACTCTACAGCCGTTTGATGGTTTAGCTATCATCTAATTAAAACAACGACAAAAGCAATCTCTTTTGTTAGAAATTCATGAAATTGATGCAATAAAAATTAGTACACCTTTGATTTGGCAGAAATTTTAAAATGTGACCCCTCAGTGAACTTCCACAGTTACATCGATTTCCTCTCTGTTCATGACTATGGATGGTGCATGCTAATTAGCAGAAAGGTCATCAGAGGGCCCTCTGAACTTGGTTAGTGTTAATGTCCGTTATTCTTTGGGTTTATAGTTCACGGATAAAGCCGGATCTATACCTCTGCATCATAGTTCCCATGCTTCGGCTATGACAAAGGCTCCTCAGAGACTTGATGCACGAGTATAAATCAGGGTTAAAATTCATAAAATAGATGGTAATAGTATTGCTGTCTTTTGTTACATATGTGACTTTCCTGCAGAGCAGGTTACTTTTATAGTGTAGTATAAATTCTTCTTAACATTCACTTGGTAGGCAAATAATTATAGTTGAACATGGCTGGTAAGTGTGTGTGTGTGTGTGTGTGTGTGTGTGTGTGTGTGTGTGTGTGTGTGTGTGTGTGTCCGGTGTCCTGTGGTTTGATTTAAAGGGTATAATATGTTCAGCTGGTGAGGCTGTGGAACAATAGTTTTCGTTTTTTGGATCGTGTGCCTCCCTTTGGTAATTTCTTCAACTAAGTACGCCCTTGAGAAATAAAGTTGCTGTCTGTCTTGATTATATTTATCAATAACAAGCTGGCACATAGAGTTTCTCCTGTGTTGCTGCTGACAGGCTGACAACTGAACGATAACTCACACTGAAGAGCACAAGACGTTGTGCCAGTGCCTGTTTTAAAGGGGCACGGCCAGTTTCTGTGACTGTCAAGGTCAACTTTTTCATCACCCTTCTTTCTTTTATAGTCCTTAATCGATTATGAGTCAAGACTCAACAATCATGGACATGTAATCAAAAAGTGAGTAAAAGAATAATAACAATATTCAAGTTGGAAAAATTTCCACTGCTTGTGGATCGCAGTGAAAGTGATGTCCTGGGGCTTCATTTGAAGAATTTCGGATAAGCTATGTCTGTATTTACAAAGCTGTTGAACAAGTTCCCCAATCAGAGACAAACATATCAGAGGAGTGACTGTTTTTGTAACAAGCAGGGATTCAAATGCTGCCAACAGGCTAAGGAACTAGTTTTCTTAAGCCAAAAACTGGGGTCAGACTTCAACATAGGAACCAAGCCAAATAAGGGAGAGACACCCAGACAGACACACGGACAGACACACAGACGGGGCGAGTCCTTTGATTCTGCCCAGCAAAGTACAGGGTGCAGGTAATGATACTGACTCTGAGGAATGTGTTAGGACTGGAGAGAGGCAAAGAGAAAGATGGAAGTTTCATGACCTAGTCAAAACAAATGTGGGCACTGGCCCTGCTGAGCATTTGGCGAACACAATGAGCATGCAATCCGAGCCCAGACACTAAGCTAAGCGTCCTTGTGATAATCCATCTCCTATAAAGCTTTCATCTCCTCAATTCTTCAACCATCCCCAGACACACCTCGAAGCAATAAAAACAGTTATCAATTCATATATATAAATCAAACTGATAAATGACTTTCCTCTCCCCGGGGTCTCTGACGAAGTGGATCTGTCTCATTTGTCTTCTTTTTGCATGCTCGTAGCGTGAAATGTTCTGTCAATTCTAACTGTAGCATTCCGGTCTTCCCTCAAGACCAGAGAATGCTTTGTTGGACAGTCTGATGGATGTGTGTTTGTTCATGTGAGTGCTAGAAACCCGTATAGACGTATATGGAGAGATTGGATGTTAATGAAATGAAAACATGAAGAGAGAGTGAAAGCAGGCATTAGCATGTATGCCTATGTTTAACCAGCACAATATTCATATATCTTAGGAAAAGTTCATTTAATTTTGGGAAATGTCCTCAAGCAAAATGGTGGACATGGAAGTTTTAAGGCAGTTGTGACAACTCTTTCATTTTCTAGTCAGGAAAGTTCATGGTTTGTGTTCAAAAAGGAATAAATAATGAAAATGTCCCGATGTCTCGCTAAAAACACAGCTGCAAAAATCCTGATGTCACTGTTCTGGCGAAGTGTTCTACATATGAATTATACTTCATTTCTTTTCTTAAGTATAAGAGTGACTGAGAACAGCCAGCCTGCTTCCACACTGAACTCTGATTTGAGGTCAGGAGACAAAATGCAGACATGTAAGAAATTAGGCCTTTATATGATATGCAGGTTTAGACATGAAAGAAACATTAGGAAACCTAATTTGTGTTGGTTCTGACATCAGCTGACGGTGGGAAAACAAAATGCTCTGAAGTAAAAGATACTACCCTGGAGTAGGGGTGGGTGATATGGCCACAATCGTCCCTCACCGATCATGTAATATTATATGACAAGAACAACTCTTTTTGTGCTCTGTACTTACATGTTCCCTTTTCTCCTATAAGTTTGTCCAAATCCTTCTGTTCTAGTATGGCAAATGCCTTTGAGGAATCACAGGGGTGTTGTGATAACGCAGCACATAGCCTGTCACATTTCACACTACAGATATGATCATTTCGTCCAGCCCTACCCTAGAGGTCGGGTATCATTTACATTTATTGGTTTGGCATTTATATACGTTTTAAATATTTGGTGGATGGAGTTCTGAGTTTTTAATCCAAAATCGTGCTACACCTCTGTTTCAGCCCGAACAAGCATGCTTTTGTTGGACTGTTATTACTACAGCACATCAACTCACACAAATAGACCTGTCTTAGCTCACACATCTACACCAGTGTTGTTTGTTGTCATGAATCACACACATGGAAAGTCAGTACCATGGCCCTGATATCCAATCATGGCTTTTCTTTGGTCCTGCTCCCAGTTTTATGTTGACTGCTGACAAGATGAAGGATTTTTGAACAGCGATGTATTGACTAATTTTCTGTGTGACCCTCAGGGCAAACAAAGAAGCCCAAGAGACCACTTGAACCCCTAAATCTCTCTGGACCTCAGACAGAGGAACCCAACAAAAGGTCAGTGATCTAAATCCAAGATGGAAGGAACGGAAACTCAATACGGCGCAGGAGAGAGAACTGAGGGCCAGAGAAATTAGAAGGTAAGTGATGGAGTACTGTGATGCATCACAGTTTCCAGTTTCTCCATTAAGAAGCAGAGTGACTGCTTCAATAGCCAGTTTCCATTCAGAAAAGACCACTGCATTCACAGCTGTGCCGTGACAAGTGCAACAGCAGGTTGTTGAGGTGTCATTTTGGATGTCGTAACAGTGAATAGTTGAGTATCACCCAGAGGTGGCAATTCATTTTTGGTGACTGTTGTAATCATGATGTCGGTGTAGGGAGACGTTAAGCTCATGCATGTCCAGACATCGCTGACAGAGACTTGTTTTCAGAGGAACGAAAATGTGATGAGGGGAAGACTGCCATATTCATTGCCTCCTGTCATGCCATGTCATGTCCGTTGGTATTTGAAATGAAGACTGACACTGGCCAGACAGTGTGGCTAGCTCTTTTAGTCACCAGTCATGTTCTCAAACTCCGGTCCAGTACAAGTGATGGATACGAGCCAGTGTGAACAGAAATATCTGGTTTCAATCTCACCATCGAAACCTCTTGCTCATTCTCCATTGGGGTTGGGAAAGGCAATCCTCTATTTGGGAACCAGAGGAATACAAAAGACATTAATCAAAACAGTGTCTTCAACCCTCACCCCCTTCCTCTTGTTCTCCTTGTTTCTTCATTCTTTTCGCTTTTCCCTTTGCTCTTTCCTCTCCAATTGGTGTTGTGCTGACCAGACATGAGGTGTTAATTGCAGCAGCCCGGAGGAAGCCAAACGTGAGGAGTGAATAATGGATTTGCTCACCCCCTTCCATCTTGTCCCTTGCCCTCCTCCCTCTCTCCTTTTTCTCTACTTTGTGAACCAGCTGGACCTTGTGAAGGGTTTAATTTAAAAGAGCAAAGAATTCCACAGCAGGGATCCACTGTAACTGACCGCAGATGCAGAGAGAGCACACTTGGAGCTCGTAAGTGTCCAGGAAATGTTGGGGACTTTTTCTTTATTCTACCTCAGAAACAACCACACAAGTAGTCCAGAGACAAATATGTCTTTACCATGAATCTGAAGGGAAAAAAAATAGCACGTGTCCTTGTTACCGCCATCTGTTGTAGAAACCAGCGTTAATGTGCCTGAAGTGATAGGAGTGTAAGAGAAGAATGACAAATTTTGATTTGAGTGTTAGGATAAAAAGCACCGGTGCAGCAAGCATGGAGACAAGCTATATAACATACAATGCTGCAGCTTCTGTAATTTGATGGAAAAATCTACTTGATAACTTCATCTTCAAAGTCTCTCTGGGAGCTCTCCAAGAATCAGTTTACTGTGACTGACGGGCAGATTCTGTGCTTCGGCTGTGGTCCCATATAAATGTTCACTTTGAAAACTAAGCCCATCATTATGTCCTTCACAGTCATGACACCAGATTTTTATCAGTATCAAATTATCACACGGCTCCACTTCCAAGTTGGTGGATAGATTGCATTCTTACTAGCTGACGCGCAGCAA
Source organism: Aulostomus chinensis (assembly GCF_037954235.1). Lineage (NCBI taxonomy): Eukaryota > Metazoa > Chordata > Actinopteri > Syngnathiformes > Aulostomidae > Aulostomus > Aulostomus chinensis. The sequence continues at coordinate 7,281,212 of NC_141329.1, forward strand.
GCTGGATGAAAGCAGAATGATGCGAGGTGCTGCAGTGATTCCAGATCGCGTGAGACAAGTGGATACACCGAGGCTCCCCTCGCAGTCCCTCCCTCTCCTGTGACCTCGGCTGCTCCTTGTCACCTCCACGTTCTCCATGCTGTCAGCTACGGTCACCAAGCTGTGAGAAGCTGAGCTATTCACATGTTGGACTAATTAAGTATTCGCGCTGTCACACCATTACACACAGTCTCTCCTTTACTGGCTGACTTTGGCGGCCAGCCTTTTATTGTTTTTGCTTTCCATTTGCACAGAGTCATGACACCCAATTTGCCAAATGACCTGAAGTTGTCAGAACCCCTACTGACAATCACAGAAAGGATTTAAAGTTGCCTCATTCTCTGCTCTTGGAACAGCATCCAGATAAAAATCTTTGTAATAAAACTGGACTTCCAAACTGCTAGAGTGGTTAGTCAGAGTTGTAGTGGGTGGTCAGTTTTTCTTTTATGGGGGACACTTACGTCATACTACACAAGAAAATTTGTTCTGCTTTGCTAAGTGGTTACCTTTGGCGAACTTTGGAGGGCCTAACTTGGGCGCTTGGGCATCAGAACATACACATAATCTCTGAGGCAGTGAGCACTTCTTTAAAATGGCTCTAAATGAACAGTAACTGTAAAAGCCGCCTTTCATATGTCAAGTGCTACTGTGCCAACACAGGCTGCCTTGCCCAGTGACATCTGTGGCTGTCTGACCTCAACACGCTGAGTCCTTGTTGGTCTGTTACTTCAGTAAAACTCTGCAAACACATGTTTTATTTCAAACACGTATGTGTAAAGACCACTGCTGTCTCTTAATTCCGTAATTGCTCCTGTTAGTTTGACTGTCTGTCCATCAGTCGGATTCTGAAGGCTGCCAGGTTGGTGTGCAGGGGTTGCACAAGAGCCAGGAAAGAAAACATTAGATTTTTGAGTCTTTTTTTTTTTAATACAACATTTTCAATCAATTCTAAGGAAACATTACATGTACCTCAGGCATATTATTTTGGAAATCTATCCCAACATATAAAATGGTTTTAATTTGCTTCTACACCTATAACCCTTTTAGTCAGAATCAAATTCAAAATGCTGTATTTGTTCCATTTTCTGTTTAGTGCAATTTCTAGTGGAATAAATAGCAAAATACATGTTGCGTGTACGAAGGAGCAGACCTGGAATGCGCACGCAGAATTCTTTGTAATTGGTCAAAAATTTAGCACTGGAACATGTCAACTCTTTGGCTCTCATGTCCAGAAAACTTTGGATTTCCAAGTCACTCCTCACCCTGTCATTGTACCTGCCGCTGTGTTTAGATCTTAACAAATATAGCACGCACGAAGAGCAAAGTTCTCTGCTTTTTGGTTTTCTTTCAGTTAATGGGCTGGGTTGTGCTCTCAATGCACTCAAACTAACTAAGGTTCATTTGGAAATGGACCAAGACAGAGCGGCAGTGGTAGTCCCTGATTACTGTCACAAGCACCCAAAACAACAGCATCATGGGTCAATTTAAATGGACTAAATACTGGGTTGTGAAAGTATCTTCAGTTCAGTTTTGCATTATGGAGGACTAGACTACTGGCCTTGGTGGATGTCAGGGTTGTCTGATAGCCCATCTTGTTCATACTGCTCTATTTAATTACACCAAGAATTACACCATACACAATGAGTTTCTGATGTTATTGTTTGTGCATGACTCATACAAAGCAGAGCACAATATGCCAAAAACTTTAAATAAGCCATCTTCTTCCTTCTCATTGTGTCTGTGATAGTTGAGCGATATTCTACTTTCTATCCACCTCCAAAGGAATGTCACATCTGCTCTGCCAACACTGAATATATCCAAGGAGTGTGTCTAACTCAGTGCTCATAGCATCAACCAGTTTAGCTTAGCACATAAGCTCACAGGATGTATCGTAAAAACATTCAGACATGGAAGAAACCGGCTGCAAGCATTCAATTAAAGTACAGAGAAACATGTGGAGAAGCTGTGCATTTCTGACTCGAGAAGATCAATTCTTCAAACTACGTATGGGGTGAAAAACCCAGTCAACAAACACAGCCTGTAGTCATGGTATGTAAAGTTGGCCAAGTCATTTCCTCGCCCAGATGGTCAACATGTGCATCTAACTACTATTCAGCTGAATACTTTTCTGACAACTCAGGGTTGAGAAAGGAGACCAATGTTCGACAGGTCGGCCCGACTCATAACATGCACGCAGAAACATTGACGTTAGATATATTGAGTCAGCCTCAAAAGCATTTTCCAAGTTCCTAAGTCATTATAAAGGCTATGAGCATAGCACAGCCATCTGTCACTGTAGCAAACATGGATGAAAACAAGTTAAGAAGATAAATTATGTCATTGATGGAGGAAAGGCTGTTGCAAAATTGAATCCAGAAGAATAACATGTTCAGGACTAAATCATCAGCAGACCCTCAAGGGCTTTAGACATTTACATGATCTTCACAAGTCAACTGAGGAGGGCACATGAGTGAAAGAAGTGTCACTACTGACATCAGGTTCTACAAAATCATAAAAGGCTAAAAGACTTGTAACATGAGTTTTCCCGTTTTCCCGAATGACCTGTGACTTCATGTTGACTTAGGACTGACCTGACACTCTCTCTGAAGTACTGACTTCTTAAGAATTATGCCATGAAAAAGTACTTGCACATCAGTTTAATTCTTCTGACTATAGTTCCATTTCACATCAGCCTGTCACTGCTGTAAGTGTGAGCTACAGCAGTGACACTCAGAATTTGTAGGTATTGCGCCACTATTTTTTTTCCTAAACAAGATTTTGGTTGTAAATTAACATAAAGCTCACTATGGGAGTTTAAGCCATCTTTTATACATATACTGTTTCTACAAATGTTTTATTCAGTCTGTGGTATAAAATGGTAAAACTGCATGAATGCTTATATAAAAGTTGCATTTTTGTTTGATCTTTGTCCTTTGCGGTTGTGTTCTGTTTGGTACCAATTCAAAAAAGTAAAATGACATTATTTATAAAGAAAACATTAGCACATGTTTCTTCCACTTGCTTGAGACTTGCCAGTTGTCTTATAGCAGGAGGAAAGACTTGTGACTTATTTGGGAAACGCAAAAAAACAATGTCCCATCTCTGAGGTCATTCAGAGCAGCACTGATTGGGAGAGGTGCAGAGATATCTAGGAAGATTATAACAATGACTCATGAAAAAGTGCAACGTGCTAATTTTTCAGTTGTTCACTGTGACTAAGAGTGTTCAGTGTACAAAAAAAAAAAAAAAAAACGCGACAAAACCATTCATTGAAATAGCGTTGGAACATTTACTAGAGTGCTTGGATGCTCGAGCTAAACTAGCACGAGTAGCAAAATGGATTCAGATAGCCAAACCGTAGCCATGTGGTGAGGTGTGACGTGGATCCGTTTTGACAGGGATGAAAATAAAAACAGGTTATTCTCATTGATCCAAAAGGAAAATGTGACGACACCTATTTGGCATGAAGTTTTTGCAACTTACAAAAGAGAGCATGACACAAAGTCTGAGCACCACTGATCGTCTGTAATTAGTAATTACAACACTTCTTCACAGAAAATCAGCCACAAATCCACAAAACAGGACTTCAGATCTAACAGTCTGCCTCTACCTCTGATTGCAACCAGCTCGTTCAACTGGTGATCTGTCTTCATGGACAAAAAATGTCTCCAACACTGTATAAACAGCACAGTCTGTTCTGCCAGATGGACGAGGATAGTGGTCCAGTGTGTCTGGAGTATGGACCACCGGAGAGGTTGTGAGACTATGCCAAGTGATGGCTTATCAAATCACACAAAGAACATGAAGAAATTACATTAAAATGGTGGTTACATTCTCACTAAACTCAACTGGCGAAAAAGCTACAGAGCTCTTATAGAATTGCATTTTTTTCCTATAATTTGTACATGAGGGAAAATACCACAGTTATAACTTAAGATGTGCAGCATGTGTGATTGATTAGACATCAATAAAACAAATAAAGCCCTTATCTTATCTTTGCTCTGCTATTATTGCAAGATAATTTAGTGAGATAATAGAAGACGCTAACAAGATCTGGTTACCTCATTCAAGAAAAATGGTTTCGGAAACAACATTTCCAACGTGAACAAACAAGCTGAGTTGGCCCTGTGTGTATATTGGGTGGGTTGAATTAAGTGTGGGGGTGTTACAGTTTACATTGAGGCTCCATACAGAACAGATAGTGGAGACTAGGAGAGAATATAGATGGTGATAAATTGAGGAAGTGTCGTCTCTGTCATAGCTCTTGAGTATGAGTAAGACAGATTCAAATTTATGGCCTGTGTCTGTTTGTGGATGGGAGGGGATACAGTCTGTCCCCAAGCCAATGTCAGAATATTTATTCATTATTCATGCATCTGTGTGTACGCACACATGTCCTCACACTTGTAATAAGATGCACATGAAGATCATAAACATATTTACTGTACATACCCTCACAGTCCAGCGCATTCACATGCAGATGCTTCCAATCTCTGACAGCTCAGAGGACATGTCTGAGCTCCGGTAATGAAAAGCATATGTGCTCCAGGAGACCAGACTTCTTCCAAGCTCATCTTCTTTTGGCTAAACACTTTCATCCTCACCTCAATCTATCAGTCTCCTTTCTTTCAGCAGGCTCTCTAAGCATACGTGTCGTGCAAACTGATGTACATATGACAGTGTGTAAGTGGTAGTTCATGAAGAATCCTTTTTCTATTCTACCTTTTCTATTTCCTTCTGTTCACTCATGCTATTGGGAAGCGGGCAACACAGTTAACTTGGTAAGAGCCAGAGCATTAGAAGATGAAACAACCATGGGCTGGGCTCATTAAAGTGATCATTTGTTAAATGGGTGATCCAAGGAAATCATAATCAGTTTTGTTAATTGCATATGAGCGATATTCCTCGCAACAGCTGTAGGGTTAGTACCAATGTCAAAATATACTCAAGTGTTGGCAGCATGCTGTGAAACATATTTTCAGTGAGCAGAGAAAACTGGTTGCTCTACAGACTGTTGAGGCCTGCCCTCACAGAAGGATCCAAAATCTCTAAAATGTCAAAAACAACTCTCTGAGTCATGTGGCTGCTTCGAAAAGTACAATCCATCATCTTAATGGATACAGCAGTCCATGCATCTTTTAAAGTATGATTTTATCTTTCGCCTAATTACGTACTATTTTCATTACTATGCATTGCTGTGTTTATTTATTAGCAATAAAAAGCAACTGAAGAAAAGAGTATTGGAGAAAAGCTTTCCACTTCAATGATGTACAACCTCCTCATGCATGAAGTAAGGACTTTTTTAGACTCACACTTGCCACAACTCTGCAGTAAATTATGCTAAAAATTTTAAGTTGAATTATGTTTTTCTTCATCCTGGTGGGCCAACTGCAACCAATCAATCAATCAATCAATCAATCGATGCATAAATTGTGTGACAATATACTTCCTTGACATAAGTAAAAAGAATTCAAATTCTTGTTTTTCCAACATTTTCAGAATCTTCGCTGCTTTTGCTGGTATGGCTCATTATAAGGCTCGTTGTTAGTTCATAAGTTAATTCATAAGTCACGTCTTATTTTTGAAATGTATCAACTCCAGGTTCAGTCTACTTGTCGGTTGTTCCAACATGCGCCAGTAAAAGCCGACTCACTTCATGTATGCAATTGCAAAACGTATATTTTTAAGTCTATTACATTTTTTCCCTTTTAGTAACACAATATTAATTATGATATACTTTCTCGGCCCTGCAACTAAAACAATTTATGATGCTCTGCCCAGTATGTATAGCAGCAATTAGATAATACCATTAACCAAACTGCGGAAAAAAACTGAGTTTATTCCTAGTGATTTGAACGGGTGGGAAAGATATATTTTCCTCATCAGTGTTGACTGTAACTTCCCTCTGCTACGCTATGGTATCAATCTCTGTACTGTTTGTACAATTCTGCTTGACTTCTGGATCGATGTACTGTTTTATTACATCGCTAGTGTTTTCAGACAGAGAAAGGTGTCCCTGTCCGTCTATCATCTTCAATTTGTATTGCCCTCAGAGATTGGCACGCTGTGCTTAGTTACATGATGTCGACGTCCCACCCATCCCTCCCCAACATAAAACAGACAATCATAATGATACAAAACTACCCCAACAGCAAAAAAAACCAGTAACCACTATGTTTCCTGTTAACTGAGATCACACTGCCTGAAAGTGTCTTTCAAAGCCAGGTTTTGGCAATGGCAACATCAGGATTGAATCCACCTTTGCTTGAGGAAACACAGGAAAGAAGACAGAGTCCAACAGCTGTTCATAAAGAGAAAGATCTTTCCAGGTTTCAGTGTATTGTCAAAGCTGGATGCTGACAGACTTCACAATTAGTGTAACATTTACAAGGTCTTGCATGAGCGACACTGCAATTCCATGCGATTCACTGTAGTCACGCTACTCACTTCGCCAGCTGTTTTTCTCTATTACTGGCCAGGCAAGGTGCTTACTGTGTCTGTGAAATGCAATGCCACTGCTGGGCTTCCACATAAGAATGATTGGCAGCTCCCTCTGAGGGTGTTTATCTGCATTTGCATCTGTGTGTCTTTAGTAAAAGAATCAGTTAAATGCATTAAAGGTTAGTAGAAATGGTCTAATGATGTTTCATAGAGTGTAATTTATTCTGGCATGTTTTCTGCAGAAGGAGCCAAACACTGACTAACTGTATTCAACCTGCCATTATGTGAGGCACCTGCTGGTACATGTGAATAATAATGGAAACTTCATACTGGTATGTAGAAAGTTCTCATATACAAATTTGTATTGACTCATACAGTATTCCTCTGATATGAAGTCACTACAGTTTGGAAACCAACATTCAGACTTGACTGAACATAATTAGACCCATGAAGCCAAACATATCAAAGCCATTTTGAACATTTAAGTCCCCTCTTTCATTCCACACATGCGTTTCGTGCTCAAGGACACTTGGACACAGCCTCTGGAGGAGCCTAGGATCGAAGTGGGACCTGCCCTGTCTCTTGAGGCCCAGTCACCCTTATAGCTACACTGTGAGAGAGAAGCAGAGCTGGAATGCTTGGTCAATACTTCTGAAGTAAAACTCTGCTAATCCCAGCCAAAATTCATAAAACGGCTGGCCTGAAAATCTTGGTAGTGGGCAGGGGTGTGGAACTCCGCAGGGGCTATTATGTAACCCGCTCCAGGTTTTATCAGGACTGCATGACGTTTGCTTGGTTTCTTATCTTTCTGAACACATAGAGGTAAGGCTGAGATTGTATCAGCAGATCTTACGGAAATTTAACGATAGCTAAACATTGCTAAAGCACCAATGCAGTGCAGACAGAAGTACAGCAAAGGAAAATATTTATTGTGGAGTATGGCAAAGAGGGGCCACGGTGAATTTCAACAAGTAGGTTTCCAGATATTGTAAGGGTCTAACATTACAATAACACTAATCAGTACTCTGGCACCATTTTTTGGCAGGCGCTGATGTTCATTTATATCCTGCCAGTCATCACTCTTTAATACAGCAGAGATGTAGGTGGGTAATCTCTGTTAGGTCCCACCCAATCGGGACGCCCCAACCAGCTGCCAAGCCAGTGTAAACCAATACTGGTGATAACACAGGGTGATAAGAGAAACCTGGTGACAACCAGTCAAAGGGGTGTTTGCCCAGAATCTGCGCAGGTCGTCCTATACTGCTAATGTGTGAACTTAATGCAGTCCATACATTAACACGCTTTATCCACCCAACATTCTTTTCCCTTCCATTGCGGCCACTTCAACATCTATGACTGTACACAGTGAAAGAAAACAGGGCTGTGACTAAATCCTAAAAATATTTCATAAATGTGATGAAAAACAATAAGCCTTGTTCATTCTTGTCACATGTTACACCACTTTCCAGAACACAGCATATGAATGATCCAACTCACCTGGTTTAGGGGGTTTTCCACCTTGTCCTGTGAGGTGAGACAAAGGTTAAAATATGTAAGATGCTTTCGCCCTGATGATCTTGATTTACTGTAAAGTCATAGAGAATTAGCAGCATTGTTCAAGCGTGGGAGATGTAAGTGCATGTGTTGTAGTTTTCAGACATAGTGAAAAAGACAGTTAAAATTTGTATATTTGTTTTTTTTATTCTAGCAGCATGACTGTTTTTGATTAGATATATTGAGATGTTGGGAAACATGATGGGAAAGTTCATAAGTGCAGCTTCCCACTGATACACACAGCTAAAAGTATCAGCTCTAAGGGGTTTTTTTTGGTTATAATTTACCTGCTCCCAGGCCTCCAAAGCCAAAGCCACCAGGCCCACCACCTCCTGGCCCCAAGCCACCTGCGCCCCCACCAAGCCCTCCACCTCCATAACCTCCTCCTGTCAGGGCCACAAAGAAAAAGGTGAGATCAATACTGACCTCACATTTTCAAAACTCATAACATCTTCCATTAAACTGGCCTGACAATAGTGCCTGGCTCTGAATACATCATTGACTGCCACAGCAATATCCCCTGGATTGAATTATTCTTTGCCAACAGTGACGTGTAGAGGAAGTCTCACCGTGTGTTTCCTCCAGATTTGACTGAATCAAAGTCGAGCGTTGACAGGGAACTTGACTAAAGATTAGCAATCTGTTTTATTCTTCTTTTTAAACAAATAGCACTTTTAAACATTCCAACTTCAGCTTGTGTGTGAAACTTAAGCATAAAGCTATCATTATTTAATAGACTTGTAACATCTGTTCAATTTCATGGGATTGATACTTCAAACTAAAAAAAAAACAAGTCAAACTTGTCCAGCAAATGGCAGCTGATGCTATGCTAAGGCAGTGCCCAGAATTAATGAACTGATGCCAAAGTGGAATGCTCAAGCAGAGCTGAGAGTATCTGATATGAATGTGTGAAATTACAAACACCCGATAGAGTATCTGTGGCTGTGCAATAAGAACAATGTAGGCCACAGCCATTTGGAGGGCACGGTGAAGAAGAACTTTGACTGATGAAGGAATCCGTCAGAAACAAGAACCAGGCTGGAGACTCAGAGGTGGCTTCCACTGGACACTTTACTGGACCCCTCGTAAACACATATACTTGTAATGTCGGGCAAGATCCGGTAATAACGGATCAATAACATCCTGCACTGATATGACCTTCACCTAGTTTACACACAGCGAAGCATGGACAATGCTAGCGCAGCGATTGTCAGCTACTATCAGTGAGTGTTCTGACTACATATTTACGATTATGAAAGAATGATGAAAGGCACCACAGGTTCACTACCAGACCCAGGTCAAGGCCCTGGGGTCAGACCAGCTTTTAACCTTCCAGATGAATTATGAGGCTGAGGTACAAGAAAGTGCAAACAGAGTTTACCGGATCAAATTCCTTATCACTGTTAGCATGTTCAAAAGAAGGGAAATAGGTATAGAAAGTAAAAGAGCATATTTCAAATACAAATTTTGGGATTAAAGTTGATTAGATTACTTTCATACTTGAATCAAACACTGACTTCATCCTGAAAATAGTTTAGCTAAAGCCCCAAACCTAAAGACTCCCATTGTTCGATATGGAAGACAACCTGGCTTAACATGAACCTTTAACACTGATTTCTTTACATTTGACAACACCATTTATTTCACAGAAAACTTCTAAAAGATGATTGCATCTTGTGAAGAGTTCATTGCATGGTTGAGTGATGAAGACGAGAGAGGTCATAACTTGTTGGTCATTTTGAAGATGCGGCCATGCGTAATAAAGACATTTTAATTCAACACTCATTCTCAGGGTGTGCCTTGGATTTCTACATTTTTACTGAAACCTCACCGATGCAATGAACCCTTCACAAGCTGGAATAAACACAGTGCACCTGAAGTTTACGAAGAACACCTGTATGTGATCAACACAAAGACCCAGGAGCGCTTCTACTACTTTGTCTTGACCTCGTAAAGATTTGCTGGAGAAAGCTTGCCATTTTTTTCTTTGCTGATTTTGGGCGTGTGGGTTGTAGGAAGTTGCACAGTTCTCGAGGCTCATTAGGTCTCATTCATGAAATTGGCTCTTACACTCTTGAAGATTTTTGTTAACCCTCGATGAGTCTCACCAATAAAAAAATAAATCCTAAAGATTATTTTTAACTCCTTGCTTTTGACATCTTATTGTCTTGTAACATTGCAGTATTTGAGAGCTTCAATGATTGACACTTACAAGAGGTACATAACAGCTGTCAGGAGCAAGGAGTTACAAACACTCATGAGGCTTTCCTTTCCATCTGAAAGACTAAATTGAGAGTAAAAAAGATTCCCACCCACAGTGAGAACAAATTCATACCAAGGTTCTAAGTGTTATGGCACATTTAGACATACATGTTCACAGTGTTTTTAATCAATTAATTTTCCTACAGTACCTCAGCTAGAATGATTCAGTTCCATTCAATTAAAACCCTAGCAAAATAAAAAAATAATTTTACTTTGCCCCTTAATTGACCAATAGAGGGCAGTAAATATGCCTTTGCTCCATCTTGTCTGCCACAAATTCAAAGAAGAAGAACATCTTTTAAAATTCATCCTATCATCTATCCATTTTCTTCCGCTTATCCTGTTAAGGGTTGCAGGGGGGCTGGAGCCTATCCCAGCAGCCTGCAGGTGTGAGGCGGGGTTCACCCTGGACAGGTCACCAGTCTATCTCAGGGCCAACACATGGAGACACACAACCATTCACACTCACAGCCACACCTACTGTCAATTTAGAGTATCAATCAGCCTCGTCCCCATTTACATGTCTTTGGACTGTGGGAGGAAGCTGGAGTACCAGAGAGAACCCACACAGGAACAGGGAGAACATGCAGACTCACACAGAAAGATCCTGTGCCTGAGCTGGGGCTCAAACCCAGAACCTTCTTGCTGTGAGGCGACAGTGCTGACCACTGCACCACCGTGCCGCCTTATCCTTTCATTTAGTCACACATTTACTCTTGTTTGAAATTAAATTTCTTAAATCCTTGTCAGAAATATTAATAATCAATCAATCAATAAATGTGATTCATATAGATTAATTAATTAAAGAGCATGTAATTAATTTGATCATTTCTTTCATCAATTGACCACACTGATCAAAACAGCTGATGCAGTAGCTCATGCAGCAGTTCATGATGAACCAGATGGGATTCCAAAAAAACGTTTTTTTTCTTTAAGGAAAAAGAAAAAGAAAAAAATAACCATAAATCAAAAGTCTCCTATACTCACCTGCTGCTTTGGCTGGTTTATAGCCTGCAGGGACTCCTCCAGTGGATCCTTGTAAAACAACAATCGTACAGAGCATGAGTTATGGTATGCTGCCTACATGTAATGATGTCATGGAGTTATTTGGCTCAGTAATTCATCGTTTCTTCCATCGGCTGTCTTTCCTCCTCCTCCGTGGACACCGGGATAACATACTGTGTCCTTTGGGGTAATGTGTCTTTATATGATTATACACTGTATTTAAATATATGTGTGATTGCTTGAATGTTCAAATGGAGCAGAGTTCCAAACATTTGGCGTTCATATCGATTTCAGGTTATATTTTTCAAACGTGAACATGAGTGAAAGTTCTGCGCTGTGAATTATTCACTGTAGATATACATTTTTCTATCCACAAGATTCAATAAGAGAGTTGATATTAATACAAAAAAACTGTTAGCAAAGAAACTCCAAACACTCTACAATGTAAGAGGAAATAATATCAATGAAGGGCATTACTGAAAGAGATACAATTCATGTTTTTACAAAACATATACCACAATCTTTGCACCTGGCAATTATCAGTTCAGGCAAAGACATTTTATCAACATTTTACTTGTCCTATTGTTAATAATGTTTCCCAACAGGGAACAGCGAAGGGTAAGATCAGTGTGGGCATTCTGCAAGATTACGTTTGTTATTTTGGGCCATGAGAGGTACATTATTATTAGTTTTGATGAGGAATACAGACATTTCACATTTTTATTATTGTTTGACATGAACAACACATTTTAAATGCGATAAATAAAACATACTCTTTGCTTTAGTGGATTTTCTGGTTCACTTTCTGTTATTTTTTTATGCTTTTGTTTGTCTGTATAAACGTCTGGTCCGCAGCAGTCTGAATTAACAGCAATATGTCGGCTAAAGACAAACAGATTTTGTTTGTTGTGGCTGTTCTGGATTATTTTGAATCGATCCTGATGGACATTGAAGGCTTTGTTACCTGGAAAGAATCCAGTTCCAGCTCCTCCTGGTCCTATCCCAGCACCAGGTGGTACATACACGCCTGGAACACACAGCAGAAAAAAACGCAAGAGGTCATTCTCTATCAACAACCATTTTGACACAACCTACAAATGTGTCCAAATACTTGACAGCCATGCATTTTTTTTCATTGCAACGCTTGAAACAGCAGTTCTAAACAATGACCCCATTTATTAGACAAACATTCCAAAACACATTCATCATGTGTGACCCAGACAGCGATACTGAGGTCTGTCCTTGGCATACGCAGCTGCCCCAGGTCATGACGGTGATGGGCCGGACAATGAAACGTGAATACAACTGCTCAAGCAGGAGGAAAAAAACAGAAACCTTATAGGCTTGATTAGGAGAAAATTCCAGTTGTTTTCATTCTGATGAGGTATTGCATTTGGAACCCCTCTTTTAGAAAGTTGCTGCAGCTCTGTGGACACCATCAACCCCCACCTACATCCCCTGGACTCTTTTCTTGCCTGATTTCTGGCTGGGGCCCGAAGCAACTCCTGAGATGGTCGTTCTGGATCCCAGACATGGTGGCCTCATGTGAACAAGTAACAACGGAAATAAAAGAGAGGGAGGACCAAAAAAAAAAAAAAGACATCAGTTGTTCTGGGACAAGTAACGACTAAATCCAGTGGGACCTGTGAGCTAAGGCCAAAATTACAAAGTCAAATTTTTTTCAGGGGGGAAACCTGGTTTATATCACTAAAAACACAACAAAATGGAGAGAATGGGACAGCACGACCACAGTTTATTTGACTAAAGACTCTTACAATTGTTGGAAGGCCAATTAATGTAAACCATATGTAAAAGGCTTTCATGTGTTTATTAGCAAAGATGATGTGAAAATTTCACTTTGCATTTTGTCTGTGTACATTAAAGGAAGAATCTTACAAAGTGTTACTGTCCGATCTAATGACAATTCATGACTTCCTTCCTACGTGGTTAGCCGGTAATATAGGTTGTGACATCAGGTGACAAAATGCATGTGCTATGCACATCTGGTTGCATAGATTTCTCTTTATTTTAGGTTATGGTTTAAGTTTTTTGCCCCTCAAAACAGTTTTAACACCCAAACTTTTATGTCTTTGGATATTTTAGCTCCAATGTTGGATTTTCATGTCAGCGTGATTGTCATTTTTCAAGGTTTATGTTTGTTCAGTGTCTTTCCAATATGAGTCAGCGTCAGCTGGGTTTAAAGTGTGAATAAAAAACTGAGAATTTTATATTTATTAAGCATGCCTGCATATTGGTCCATGGCAATGAAGACAGCTTTGCCCTTTTCACTAACAAGCTTTGACATATTTAATGGGTTTCTGTCATAATAATGTCTGTATTATTTATGTTGTACAGTTAAGATGATGAGCAGTCAGTGCTAATCAGCGAGGTGCCAAATACAGAAACATGCTGTAAGAATTAACTGCTGGAAAGGTTGTCAAGGAATTATAACATATACAGGATACAACATTTAAGTTAAACAAAAAAGTCTTGGATGACCCAAATAAAATGAGCAAAGAAGTTTGCAATATTCTCTTCATTAAAGTTGAAGGTCTCCTCTGCAGTTCAAACTAACTCAAACCTGTTGATATAACGGAGTTGTCCAAGATGAAGTAGCAAGGACAACAATCCAATCTGATTAGAAAGAACAAAAATCATGGGCCTGCCTTTGACTGAAGCTGTTACTGGGAATGTTGAGTTTTTCTACTCAGTGGCGCCTCCTCTGGCCAAAAGCAACTGCATTTCCCAAGTCTGCTTTTCTCACGCCCATCATTGCATGGTATTGTGAAGATATTGATTCACGTTCCTCCAGGGATGCAACAAATTTTGGATGCAGGATACATAATGATCATATAATGTATCTATTTTCTTAAGTAAGCTAAGTAAGTCCTGGGGAAAATTGTTTTGGTACTGGTTCGTTTCAAAAGGACAAGAATATAACACGTCAGTTTTTCAACTAGTGGCTGGTGCAGACAATTTCCATTGTAATCAGTTGAAGCCGCTACATGTTAGTCATGCACAACAAGACAATTTTTTGCAGCTGGTTTACTTTTTTTGTCCCCATCATGCAACAACAGTCCTCCAGGCATTTATAATGACATAAAGTCTGCAGATTTGGCCCCTGTTCGGTGCTGTTTGGCGGGACAGAACAAATGAGCCTGGAAGCAGTTTTTCTTTTCTAATCTTTTTTTTTTTCTTGCTCTGCCCTACTGACATTAACGGCTAAGCTCAATAATTTGCATTTTGTCTGATTTTGTGTGGATAGTGAAATGGCTAAGCTGTTGGGCGATGGCTGCCTGTGTAGACCATATAGAAACATAAGTATTATATTAACCCAGCTACATAATCAGTAGTGGCTAACTTTGCTCAAGCAGAAAGCATTGTGGTAAATGGGAAGAATTATGTCATGGATTATAAATGACTCCATGAATAAACCCACAAGCAGATGAGAGGCAGGATGACTCTCATCTGAACCTGACAGATCATGGGGACTGCGGTTTGTTCTTGTAGTACTGAGTGCTGATTAAAAAGATCTGGAAATCTTTCATGCTCAAATAAAAATGAAGACCATTCCATAGTTCAGTATTTATTTACCACGCACCTAATTGAAACCCAAAAGTGTGTTTGTGGGTTGGTGTACCGATGCCATTGCCTCCGTCTCAGGTGCAGGCACCACACATAGAGGGTGGAGTGATTGTTCCTTCGTTTCACAATCAAAAGGAGGATTTCCTGTCTCGCCATCGGCAGCCAGGCTCCGTTTTTCCTCTGCTTGGAATCCCATCATGCTACTGTACCACTTCCACCGAGTGCATTAAGTTCATTGAGGCCACACATCCAAATAAGGCGCACAATGACCTCTGCCACGTGACCTGACCCACATTAATACATTTATGATTTCTTCAAACTATCGTCATCATCATACGTATGTAATGATCTCAGCCAGGTTATGAGAATGGCCTGGAATTTAATGTGAAAGATGGAGATTGACTTGTAGAGCACGAGGGATTAGATGAGGCAGGATTTATTTCACAGTTGACTGGAGCCAACAGTTGGAGTGTTAGGGAATGATTAATGATACAGAGGAAAAAGATTTGAAAATCAATGACCTTGTAGTGATTTTATTGATCTTATATTTCCTGAAGTAGGCGAAGCAGTCATCACACACAGCCCCGTGTTCTCAGCATGACACGGTAAAGGTCATTACTTAAAATTACATTATTCAGTCTGGAGCAGGTTCAGCAGTGAGTTGAGCAAGAAATGTGGGACTATTTTACAACTTGTTTGGATGGGGAATGTGAGAAAAGGAAAACATGGGACCAGTAAGTCTTCTTCATGTACGTTAAAATCTAATTGAGGAACAAAAAAATTATACTCCTGCGGTTTGCTTGTGAGTAGTTAGGTTGAGGAAAAATCGTAGTTTCAGACTGAAATACGACTAAAGCAAGCAAAGCTTTCTTTCCATGGAAATACGCAAGTTTCCAAGTAAATTGTTTCTCTGACCCATTGGGACTTTGCTGCTGCACATTCACATTAATGGAATTCCTCCTGCCATAATTACCACAGCTGTTATTGTCTTCTCTCGGGAGGACAGTCCCCTTGTGCTTACTCTTAAAGCTACAGAAATGAAGTGTACTAAGTGGATGATGGTGTTGATCCACCCACAGGAATCCTGACAGTGATTTAGATTTATCAGCACTCTGCTTTGGATTTCAATGTGATCCAGGGCTCACATTGAACGAAGTGTCTGCTAGTCATCAGCAGACGGGAAGTAACACATAATCATACACACTTCTACTCGCTGTGAAGTTCCTGTGTCAATCATAATGTGAAGAACAAGTGTCTGGAATTGTACACCTGGTTTCCCATCCAAAATGTTCACATGGGTTTCCAATGAGGTATTGATTGGCAGCCATTGAGGTCCCTTTTGGGGAAGCAAAAATGCCATGTTGATTATGAATTTAGTCCAGAATGAACAATCTTGTTTGCCAAGTAGGATATGTCTCTTTTAGAATTTTAATCTGTCTACCATAACCTATATTTAATGAGAAATCTAACAATTTTGGATCATTCACTACATGGGTGACATTTTTAGGGGAGAAAATCTAATTTTCTGTCAGTTTGAAATTGTCATAAACTACTATATTTCCTATTATTATATATTTCCTATTATAGTACAACCCAGTAATTGAGAAATTCCATGATCAGAATCCAGTTTTTAGAGGATAGAATTTCCAGACGACAGTAGTAATGTTTCGATTTCACTGCTAATTTTAAGTGAAGTCTGGAAATGTCGCAAAAAAGGAAATGCAAATTTGGTGTATTTCCATCAACTCATTTGGAGTGAATAAACCAAGCTACGCCATGGGATTTTTTTGTTAGAAGATGGTTGTATAGGCCAGGCTCTTCATGGCTGTAACAGGGTGTAAAAAAAGGCTGTCTAGACAATCTACAGAAAAAAAAAAAACTTGTCTTGGGGAATTAATTTCAGTCAGGCTAGTTGTAACTGTTCATTTGTGCCAGCTGGTATTAGCTATGTTGCATGCTGTCTGGAGAAAAAGACGAAGTTTGGGACTATCCAGGAAGACGCCAGCTGCAAAAACAGCTGGTCAATCACGTGAGGCTTGCAATTACTATCAGAGCTTATTCCCAAAAGAAGTGTTTCTATCACTTCTTTTGGAAATTTTACTGTTTTTCAAATTTTGATGAGTTGAAATTGTCCATCGCACACAAGTAATAAGGTGGGCAGATCTAAAACAACACCTCGAAGATATTGTTTTGTGTTGTATCATATTTTGAGTCTCTGCATCAATAAATCTTTTCCTGGCAAGGTATTTTTGTTTGATATATTGGCCTCAAGGTACTGATACTGGAAATAAAGCCATTACAAGAGAATATACCGGTATGCATGTTTAGTAAATAAATTTTAAGTTTCTATGGAGAGAAAGTGGCTTAAAACCTTACACAACGGAGGTTAGGGGTCCACATTTGACTGAACAGCATGACAAAATAGGAGATCTTATATCAGAAATGATCAAACCAGAGCCAATAATGTGTTTTTCTATAGCACATAACGCTCTTTTTGAACTGAAAGAGTTTAGTTTCACCTCATTTAAAACAAGCTAGTGAGTAATGAGACATTTCTCTGACCCGCTGCTACGTTTTTTCAGTAATTGTTTTTTGTTTTTTTACAAAATAAATGAACACAGTTATGGAAGATGGATGGAAGAAGATTTGATAAAAGAATTCTCATAGTATTTAGTTGGACAGAACTCACAAGCATTAATTGCCGCGTTCCCTGTGCTTTTTTTTTTAGGACTTTCAGGACCATTACCACTCTCGATCATTGCGGTCAACATTGTTTGTCCTAATGTTGATGTGTTGATACCACCTGACTCACAAATCTGCACCACTCTTTCCATCACTCTTGATAAAATAAATGATTTTGGAAAACTGTTTGCTGTGTTCAGACGTATCCAAAACAACCGTCCCAGAAGAGAATATTTGGTTCTCTCTTGCTGGAAAGCTTTCATACTGCAGAACCAAAGCAACACTGTGGTGAAACAAACACTATGGCTCCTGGCAACCTTTCATTTGCCGGTTATCAGACATGTGACAGCTGACCTACTATCAGTCAACCCTTGCACTGTCTTTTTTCCACAGCAGACAAAAGAGGAAAGCGTGTGGAGCATCTAAAGAGGTAAAAATCTAAATGGGAACATCCATCTTATCATTACAGCCTAATCTAACTTTATTCCCTTTTACAATGGCCCAGACTTGTCCCAGTGACACGTCTCTGAAGCAGAGCCTCACTGTGAGGTATGCGCTGGCACACCAACACACAGCCCACAGATGACAATATTTTAAGGATTTAGGAGGACCTGGTTCTCATCTTGTTGTTGTTCTCTTGCTTGCCTTTGGGTGTCTTGGGTATAGCCTTTCTAATGGAAGCTGACAGTGGACAGGGGATCATTACAGGATTAGTAAACTAGGAAAAAGGTCTGTGATAGCTGTGGATTCTCCTGTTAAAGTTTCAAAGAGTTGAACATGATGAAAGAATAAGCCATGGTTGAGCAAGCGAGTGGAACAAACAAATTATGACTACATCCCAGAAACTGTTTCATGTGATTGTATCGGATAGAACAACTGGCGCTGCTATGGAAGCAAAGTTAATCCACAGAGTCCCATATATTTACGGGTAATTGTTTAGATAGTTTTTTTGTTTCGCCTTTCATTTGCCTTTTGGTTTCTGAAGCCTTCTTATATAACTTCCATCCAAAATGTCAGACTAAACACAATGTGAAATATCTTTTTCCCTTCTGCTTAATTGATCCAACACCTGAAAATATGCAGACATTTTATAAAGTGTTTGTGGGAAGTGAAGCTGTCATGTTCTGCAGTAGACGTGTTACTAAAACTCACTGTTTGGCTAAGACCAGCGTATTGATGCCAACTGTCTAAAGCCGCAATGTTTAACCAAACACATTCTTCAATGAGCAAAATAAAAAAACAAATAATTAAATTTTTAAAAATCACTTAGTGGCTCAATCATCCTTCCCCATGAAATTGAGGAAGCAAGAATTCCGGGATGCTTGACTTATTCTCTGCACACTGAAGATTACCTGGGAGGATTTGAAAGACCCCCCCCCCCCAAAAAAAAATGTACTGAAACTAATACAACAAAGCATTTATGGTTTTCATAAGGTTTTGATTGTACTGATGTAATGTGTTTATTCAGGACTTCAATTTATTGCCATCTTTCTCATCAGTTTATCATCATAGGTTCAGGCTTTTAATTTAGAATTGTTTTTATGTTGTGTCTAGACAAAGACGCACACTGGATATCAATAGGGGGTTGGCGAGTCCAGATGAAAACATTCCTGACAGGAGCCATTTCAGACTGCAAGCCTGCAGTGCAGAGACTTCTGCTAGACCTCTGCTAGTAAGGGGCTGCTCCGAGTGGCTGGAATGAATCACCTTAGCTAATGTGCTACTTTGTTCAACACTTGGCACTGCTTGATCACAGACCAAACATCTGACTGCGACCACAGACTGTTTAAAAGAAGTGGACGTAGCCACATGATATCACCCACGGGTTTATCTACTGCAGTTTGGAAGCATTACGTTTGCCGTTTTGTCTAAGACCATCTTCTTTTTTTAGGAATATGATGCATTTGGACAGGTGGAGCACCTCTATCCTGGCTCCACATCACCTTGGTAGTGAGATGACAATCACAAGGTGGTTATGAAAGTGACATTATGCAATATTGAAAAAAGATTTGAAGCTAGCTACTGGGGCCATAAACTAAGAAGGAAAATATTGCAACGATGCAATAAATGAAGTGAAATCAATTGTATTTGTTACTGTGCCCCCTGCTGGCCGTATACTATACATGCAGGTTTAACGCACTTAAGCACTGGCACAAGCTCTCAGGCCCGGAAGCTATGTCCACTTCTTTTATACAGTTAATGGAGCTGACATTTATTTTTTATTATCAACTGTTGTATTTTTAGCAGTGGGGATAACTTTATATGAAAATCAACTCAATAACCATGCACACATGTAAGCCAAGGTTTTAAGGCAAACCCAAGCATGTTGGACTGTCAGGTAAGCATTCTGGTGAGAAACAGCCCATTGGTTTCACAAAAATAAAACTACCAATACCAAAATCATTCGTGTCATATCCTCGACAGTGCAGTCCTTTTGAGTTATGTGTCTACAAAAGCAAGTAATCATAAACCTTTGACCTGTATCATACAAAATTCCTCACAGTAGCTGTGCTGAATATGGTGATAGAGAAACTGTGGGCCAAAGTGTTGGTAACCACTTATGGCTCGACATTTTGATGCATAGAGGTGCTTCCCAGCCAACCAATATGCTTTCACATAAAACTACAGATAGAACTTTTGAATCCCATAACACTCTCCCAGGACGGGTGCCAGAAGGACATGAAAACTGTGGAATAACAGTTCTTTCACAATAGCAAGTTCTTTCAGTGTTTCGCTGAGCACTGAATGAGGTCACCTCACTGCAAATTACACCAAACCACTCGACATCACCAAATTAAAATGCCTTTGTGGGTCCAGCATTTTAAAAAAAACAAAAAAAGCTGAGGAAATTCAACAGAACCCTTGCTGTGTCTTTTTCTTGTGATGTTTGAATTGGTCTATTTCTTTAATTGCAGGATAGTGTTGTTGCACTCTGGGATGTCACATTCATCCAGTATGCCGTGGTCCATTCACTCTTGCCAAAAAAGGGATTAGAGCCAGAGAGGTGTTCACAACACACTCAATAAAGCCTGAAGCAGCACTTACTCGAGGAATAAAGAGCGTTTGAGTGTCTACCAGCAGTCATAGGGTAATGCTGACGTTAATAATGTTTTCAGACACCCATGGCATGCCATCCAATTTGCCTTGATTTCATCAAACTTCAGTAATACCCAGGGGACTGTCAGTCACTGATTAATGTATTTAATTCCTCTGAAGTCTCGGGGCTGAATGAGGCCAATGCCAAATGAGGCAAACTGGCCTCAAGTACTACTAAAGCTCACACAGCTTCTTTAATTCTTTCAAGACAATGAAGTAACAGAGCAGCTATTTTTTGCTCTTTTCATCTTCCTTTGGCTTGTCAGAAGTGCACCATTAAATGTGTCCATCATAAAAAATTGAATTAATAACTTTGGCTCGACCATCAGCTGGTTGTTGAGGTTGTCTGGATTAATGCAACATGTATCAAGGTAAAAAAAAAAAAGTTACATGTAATCCTGCAATCCAAACTTTATGGCACTGCATATCATGCCAACCGAAACAGACAGAGAGTGAAGTTTTCTTCCCATTAGCAATCGTTAACTTTCCCCAGGTAACTTAGTGGGGATGGCTTCAACGGGGGGAATTGTGAAAACAGTCCTGCTCTAAGGAAAAAGAACCACGCAAAGAAGGATGAGAGGAAAGAGAATCATAGACCATCAGACAGACATACACTCGATGGTTGGAGGATGACTTAAGAGTAGGAAAAAAACTTTGTAAAAATGTCGTAATTCCACCCTGGGTCTCTAAAATTATGATTCTCGTGGTCATTTCATTTGGCGATCGCACAAATTTTATGGACTCAATTTATATATCACTTATGTCCATTATTTTCATAAAAATAGTTGATAAATGTAGAAATTTTTGTATCTGCTGCAGTTTCTTAATTGTGTACAAATACTTCAATACATAATGACCAATCTCTGTCGGCTTTTGTGTCAAATTTTCCACTAATATTTTCTTTTTCCCCCTCCTCCGGCCAGAAGCCACACACACTATCACGCTCTTACATCTATCCATAAAGGAATCCCTCTGTGCTCGTCTGACTGTCTCTCAATTATATGAAGAGCCGGCCATCTGAGCATTGCCAAAATTGGGCATTGCTGATGTCACAAGATGTCAGTGCTGAAAAGGTTGGGTTTTTTTGGTTTGTTTGTTTTTTTGGATGAGCATTTCCCATTGTTTTGTAACCAAAAGTTACCCCCCCCCCCCCCCCATTTGATCCTGAGTTTTTCTGAGATAAAAGTTAAAGGAAAAAGCAGAGATAACCGTCAAGACTCAAAGCATTAATGCTTTGTGGCATCATCACATAACCTACGGCTGGGTCCCTCAAACAAAAAGCACTATGGTAATTTCACTTCACCTCTTCGAGCCGTGTTCTGTTATTAGCAGACTTATTGTTGGCTATATGGTTGAAAGACTCAGCTCAATCATTTATTATTCAGGCACTGAAAAATCAGCTCGATTTAAGTCCTTTGGGAATCTTTTCAAATAATTCTATCAGCAGTGTAAGCCTGGCTTCAGCTATCTCATGCGGCGGTAAAAAAAAACAAAACTGTGGTCACCAAGTCTAAATTGCATCAGCATGAAATCATTGCGAGAAGAATGACATCCAACTCACTGCAACCATGTGTCCTTCATCGCATGAGGGGGAACCAAACATAGAGTACCTGCACATGGTTTAATAAAATGTCAGGGGGCATATCTATTAACAAACCCCCTTCCCAGATGTTTTCACTCGGACCATAACTCATTTAAACTCTACAGAGGGAAACATTCAGATAGGACTTGCACTCTATCATAATTCAAGCGCTGAATTTCACAAGCAGATGAGGTGTTTTCTGTGCGGAGGCATTAAATGAGTAGATTGGGTGTTAATGAGGTTCATGTTATTCACAGATAATTGACCCTTGGACCAAGTCGAGAGGGTTTTTTTTTTTCTTTCTTCCCTTTCTCCAAGTTAGAGAGCACAGATGGAGCTGGTTTGAGTACCACATAAATGTAAGGGATAGATTCAACACTTATGTGACGCTGTGGTCCGAAGCCAATATCGATATTTCTTGGCTGATTTCCTGCTCCATATTTTGTCTGAATGCATCTTGATATCTTGAGTGAAGTGTACCTGGCACAGAAAAGAGGATTAAATGTGCCATGAGACAGATGCGGGGAATGCACTTTTTTTTCCTTTCTTTTAGACGATACAATCTGTGATCCGACAGGAACAACTTCGATAAAACTTTGTCTTCTAAAGAGAGCAACTCAGCAGAGCAGCTTGCAGAAGTAAGGGTTTATATGGACAAATTATTTCCTTCAGGCTACTAGAAGATAAGAAACATAAACAGTTCAGACTTTTAAGCAAGTAAGTACAACAAAAGTGGAGTTGACCAATAGTCTGAGAGGCTAAACATATTTTCCAGTTCTTAATGAATTGAATCTCAGCCAAAACAAAGACAGAGATAAAAAACAAAATGATGCAGAAGAGAGAGAAAAAGCAAACTCCGAATGAATGAGAGAGGGAGGAAAGGCATGACCCCCCCCACACACCATCACCACCGCCCTGCTTTCTCCTCCCCTCTCTCTGTCGGAAACAGATAAGCTATAGCTTCAAACTGCACTTGAGCACTTCAAATGAACCAGTCAAATCTGTGTGTTGCTGCTTCCTGGCTTTTGATAGACTGGGAAGCTTCAAGCTGTCAATGTGGGTACTCACACTCTCTGTCAGTCCACCTGCAAGGTCAACGAGGGTATGACTATTCTCTCCCTAATACGTCGTAGGATTGACCCTGAGCTTTACACACGGCCCATATATACTGCCTGGAGGCAAGTAAACCCGCATTGGTGTGTGTGTGTGTGTGTGTGTGTGTGTGTGTGTGTGTGTGTGTGTGTAGGAGATTAAATTATATCTAGAATTCATTGCACAAAAAAAACCCAATGCCAACATACTGGTACCATGCTTTGGGAGAAGCTGTGCGCCAAGTTCCATCCTACTGATTAAATTGAAAATGTAAATTATCTTACTTACTTTAGTATGTCATTTATACGTTTGTCTTTTTGCAGGATTGTGCGAAACATACCATTAAGTACAAGTTGGTGCAGGGAAGGAGAATGAGCCAAGAAAATTTTGAAACAAGATAGAAACAAGATAGAAAAAAATATGTGTATCGCCAAATTATTGCATTGCAATATTGTGTTGTATTGTTTCCATCAACTGGTGAAGATCGTATCAAATAGGCTACGTAAATCAAAGACTGCAACATTATGCTTTACGCTATTATCTCCCACTTTTGTCCATCACTTTTTTTGAAAAGGAAAAAAAATATCAAAAGATTATCTTTTCAAATGCAATATTTCAAAATGTGCATAAAAATACATTAATGGAAACCTGACTAGTGCCGTAGAAGGTTTTACAACACAATTTTCTGTTTTTACGGCTACATTTTTTTCCTCCACTCAGATTTTGTTTTTTGCCAAAAGGCTTAAATTTGTCTTCTTGCATAACGCTGCTATCAAAGCAGAAAATACACATATTACTAACACTTTTGAAACATTCTATTTCTTCCAATTCATGAAAATAATATTATTGAGTCAAGCAACCTCCTGTTTCTTCACATAAAAATTAGGCAACGGCAGTAATGGCCTTTCAGTGATAAGCCAACGCTTGCGAGGTGTCTCTCAGCTGATTCATGGTCTCCCTCAGTAACTGAAGTGCTCTGAAGCCTCCCAGCTGATTCAGATCAATGGACTGAAGTGCGTCTCTGATGTCTTTGGCTTCTGCCAAATGCTTGACTGACATTTATGTCTGAGATCTGTGTATCTTAACTCATGTTACTGTTTTAACACGTTTCATCCTCTTTTACTTTGAGTAATGAGCTGCAGTTCTGCTTTCCATCGTCATCCCAGGGATGGGGCCACTTTACCCCGTGTTACTCAAACATCGCTGTGGCGATCAGACATTGCATCATAATGTTAATTTTCATAAAACAATATTAAACATGCAATAACTCTTTTCTCTGGATATTTTCATTAATTTCTCAGGGAATATTATATGGACCTTGGCGGAGGTCTGCTCTCTCCAGCTGCACTTTTAGTAGCATTATTGACGTAGCAGCCTCACTTCATTTAGTTGTGTCCAATGGGGTTGGTTGCATATCCTAGTTTTGGATTGAAAACATTAGAACAATCAAATGAAAAAAACAAACAATCAAAACCAAAACAAATTCATAAGTCATGTTTGGGGACACCTAAATATAGTAAGCACCAAACTTGGTGAAGATTGGATGAAATATGTGCAAATGGCGGCCAACAATGTGTTCAGTTTCCCCACCCACAAAAAAGAAAGCATCCCTGCAACTATCTCACCATAAATAGTGAGAAAAAAACTTTAGAAAGGATGAAGTGTGTTTGGACACAACATAGAACGGCTCACTTAATATAGAGCTATGACAAGCCTGTGGATACCGATATCTAACCAAGGGCTGGGTGATAATGAACTGTACCTCAAACTAGTGTGAATATGATGCTAATTATTTATCTCAGTGTAAACACTGCAGGGATTCAGTAAGCGTGCAGGACATAACTCAGACTTAACATGCTTCATGCCTGCAGCAAGGGATCTGAAATGTACAAATACATTTAAATCACCGAACAAACCCAAAATAAGACATAATGCAACTACAGAATGTTCTTTGGTAAAGATGAACAGGGAATGTTGTAAACAATAAAATCCAGCGCTGAATACATTTGTTTTATATCATGCAATTGACAGTAAATCAAACTGCAAACAATAAATTATATGGCTCAAACACTGAAAAGGTTTCATTTAAGGTTCTACTTGTTGCTGATAAGCAACAATCAAACTTGCTATAATTGCTGGAGATCTAATGTTTTATGTCTGACAAGGACAAAGAGGCACAACAAGATTGCACCTGTTCTTACTCTGTGATTGATGGAGCGAAGGTCATTGCTCGGTTTCCCCGTGACACACACTTACCTCCTTGAAGAGAGGGCTGAATCAGTGCTAGGAGGAAGAGTCCACAGAAGAGCAACGGAATGTTTCTGTTAGCCATCTCGCTCCAAAATGCACCACCCCTCTCCAGATCAGCTGGTTTTATTCTCCTCTAGCTAATTAACATTAACCCAAAGTCTTAAAGAGTGGGAGGAAAAAAAAAGGTGAAAAAAATATGGACTCGACGTAATTAAAAGAGGGCAAAGACTCTGGTTCAATGGATCACTTTGCTTTTTTTCCCCCCTCTATGTCTGGTGTTGCTGTTTTTATTCTGGTCACTCCTGCCAACAGTACAGACGCTGCTGCCAGCAAGGAAAGGGAGAGAGAGAGGGAAAGAGACACATTCAAAAGGGAGAGAGTGAGAGACAGCCCCCCCGTCCCCCTCCAGAAGGAATTGAACTGTCTGCCAAGCAATTGCATGGACACAGAGCATACTTATCTGTAAAAGTCAGGAAAGAAACTAGGGAAGAGCAAACTACATACCCAGATAATTACCTGTTCTCTTTGGCCTTCTACGTTTTCAGCTGGTTGTTTTTCAGCACAAGCACTAACACTAATTCTCGTTGTTTTTCTTTAGGACTCCGTCCAGAAAATGTTGAGGCAGAGGGGAAAAGAACACAGCAACAGTCAGCATGTGTCCACAAAATATCAGAACAAGACATTATGAAGTCACTGGCTGCATGAAGAAACTGGAAATAGCGGCGCACTGTTGCGTGGCAGTCCATGGGTGGGAGCCAGCCTTAGAGGTCCTAGTAAAGAAATGACAAAATTATTGGCATCACACAGCAAAGACAGCAAGCCTAGAACCCACGCAACACCAGTGGTCTAGTCATTGCAGGGTTTTGGAGCCGCTTATCAACAGTCAATTGATTGCAATCTTTAATTTTTGTATTGTATGAATTCTTTCTCAACTAGTAGAACCTTCTGAGTGTGCTTTTAAGGCATTACTGAACCCAGAAAGTGTATTTTGCATTTAAAGACTTCACAAATATGTATCTTGAGCTCACAAAGATGTCTTTCCCTGCTTTATTACTTGTGACACCACAATGGAGAAAGAACCCGCCATGTATATGGCGCTGAACCGCAGCTTTGTTTGTTTTTAGCTCAAATCAAAGTGTTTGGGGATTACTAAGCATGCGGTTGGATGCAGAAGATTTGGGCTATACTGAAAGATGCACTTTAGAGTTTGTAAACCAATATTTTTGGGCAGTTTTGCTGTATTTTGTAGTTGTTTTAGCTGTCGTAAGTTACTGTTAGCTTCAAGCTAAATATATGCACACTCCAGAGAGCGGACAGCTTAAAAGATACCTCCCTTTGTTTTCAATGGGATTTTAGATATAATGACAAATAGTATCAACAAATCCCTGACTGACTTTCACAGATATTGTGTCAAAAGGAGATTTGCACTCAAGCTTTGTAACTAACAGGCCACATCCTCTCCAGACACCTGATTTTGCTTGGCTCGAGCTGCAGTAATTACTTAGGAAACACATCACTACTGACAAAGCCGTCATTGTCTTTTTATTCTACCCTGGGCTACATTCTGGGGGTTTTAAGTGGAAGAGATTGAGTAGAGGTACTTTTTACTGGCGAAAGCAGCAGCCAAAGTCATAATTCCTTCAGATACAAACCTGACAGATGTGTCTGTTGCACATATGTTAATGGGTTGTGTTTTCCAAGACTCACAGTATCCTTCATAGTAGTGACATCCCCCATTAGTGTGCACACTTCCTTACGCTTATTTCTTTAAAGGCACAATTTGTAGTTGATCTGAATAAACTGGTAATTTATCATACTCCAAATAGAGGCATATTACCAGGTATCTGGGTGTCCACTCACACTTAAAGAGATGAGCTGAGGGTGAAATTTACCACTTGATTTATCTTCCAATATGTTCAGGAGCTTTGAGTAGTGAGTGAACGAGCAAAATGAGTTTGTCTGTAGGGTGGCTGGCCTTGGCCACGGCTCCCTCCTGTTGCTACATTCTAACTGCCGCAGCATGCAGAGCTATGGGAGAGATAGTTTGTCATATACCACCACTCCAGGTTTTACGAGTACAGGCGCAACCCTCTGGTGCAGCTACAGCTCCTTGGCATTACATAGGATATGCTTACGTCCTTAAGAAGGACAAAGTTTCATTAAAACACAAAAGGGACTGGCTCGATGTTGTTCAAGCGCTCCCTTAGAGCTAAGTCAGGCATCCACATATCAGCTCAGTGCAGAGCACATTTTACTTGAGTTTCACAGCTTGAGGTTTGCTTTTAACCAAAGAGGAAGCAAGATCAACTTGAGCAGGCACACCTCCAATACTTTCTGTTTCACACTGACTTACATTTGAAACAACCCAAAATGTATCTTAGCACATACTGGTATTTTTGCTTAAGTTCCTTCTTCTATTGTGTATGTGAGGATGCAATGTGATGTAAGAAACATAAAAAAGCATTGCTTTTTCAAATTTCCATTTTAATTTGTTTTTCAGTATTCAAAAATAAATATTATGAAAGCAAAACATTAGATTTTTATTGCCAATATCCAATAAGCTAATATTTCACAACTGATGTGCAAGTTCATATGATACTCACATTTTATACTTACTGAAAAAAATCATGTAAACACACTGAACTTAAAAAAAATCAAATAGTTGGCAGCCCATTTATTATACATTTACAGTTTTTCCCTCATTAATGATAAGACTTAAAAACTGGGCTGAGATAGGGTAAATATTGGCATTCTGATATTACCGTGCCTCATGTAGAAAAAATCATAACCTTTTTTCATATAATATTGACACAGGTAAACCAGTTGAAAAAAAAATTGGCATATCTGCAAAAACAAATCCAATATCGTGCAATTCCTACTTTAGAGACATGCCATGTAAAGCAAACAACCATGTTGTAAATTATGACATCATTACTTTACCACAGACTGAGGAACTGCAAGAGGCCAAATAACATTATTGTTCCATTGAATCTCAATGGGGGGGATGAGAAGGGCCTGTGACGTAAATGCCAGAAGTTAGAAACTCAACCACTCAAACAAAGAGGCCTACTAATACGCTGTGTTGCCAGACCTGGTTTTGACTAAGAATTAGTGGGTGTTTCTAAGTTCACTGAATTGATTAAATGTAATGAATCAATTCAATTTAGGTGTGCTGTTCTCAGTGAACACCCAAGGTCCCACTGTGCTAGGTTACCACACCACTTACAGCCAAACTTACAAATGCAACAAACTCAAACTCACACTGAATATGTACAAATAGTCTTTCATAGTCAACAAATGGGAAATATTGAACCTTGCTCTTATGATTATAGTAAATCATTAGTTATACACCAAACATCAAGAGGACATTGACCTAATGTTGGAGTCTGCATGCTAGTATTCTTTCCATGTTTGATTTAAGACCAATGGGCTCAGCTGACTAGTCTGTTTGGGAAGCAGAAGTGTATTCTGGATGAGGGACGTGTTTTTCTTCTTTTATTTGCATTCTATTTTAGCTTAGTCTGGTACTCCTCCTTTGGGCTAAGCTGAATCGTGTTTTTGCCAAAAAGGCTGAGATTGAACATCGTTTTTGGTGAGGAATGACAGGAGGTCAAACAGAGCTTTGCGTCATTAATTACACCATAAGCTGCAATTTCATTCTGTTGAATGTAAATTGTAAAGACAGGTAACAAAGCATGGCGCCAACCACACCACTCTCCCATTCTAGCCTCATCGTCATGTATGGACATGACGTCCTGAGATAAAACCAAAATCTGTTCTCTAAGCAGTAACATATTATCTGTATTGGTGGCATCCATGGTGGACTGATTTCACTGCCTGTGATGCTCTCAGGTTCAACATCGAGTATGCTCCCACAGATGGTGTTGTTTTCTTGTGTATTCCTTGTAGCATGAGAGGAAATTACTGTGTTAAACTCCACACATGGACAGCCATTGGTACAAGGAACCCTTGTTCACTGGGTAAGTGTTTATATCTTGCCGTGGGGTGCTGCACTGGATCAGCTCTGGGATCGTTATCATGCAATGATCACAGAGCGAAGCTGGCCAGCCCGTTTGGGCGGTTCTAGCATAATATGCATCACGGTATGCCAAGATTCTTGGATTGTCTTTTGAGCTACAAGTGATACTGTTCAGATTGGTTTCAGGCCTATTGAGGCTGCATGTGTTATACAGTAAGCTACCTAAAACATATAAAAGAAAAACTCACCATGGTTAGGCAACCAATGAGAGCATTCTTCAAGCTGCTGTCCAGGGCCAGTGGGATACTGTACAGTGAAAACCACAGACTGGCAGGTGACAAGTGCCGCGGCGCAGTGCAAACACCCCTCTCTTAATGACCTGTGGTGTCACTAAGAAACACAGACAAGCAGACTGGCTTCCCTCCAAAGCATGAAACACACAGCCAGACCACACTCCAGATGTGGTTTCTCAGCAGTTAACATTACTCCACATTTGAAACAGGCTCCAGTGAACATCATATCCAAGCCCAGGCACCCAGGGAAAAGTGATGAGTTCTAGTGTGGGCCAGACCAGGCAGCAGGGTGACTCATGTTTGGCATTAAAGTTTCACGACTGATCTTTAAGAGAGACTTGCTTGCACTCAAGTAAAACATCCAACTTTCTGTATCCATTGTCCTTCAACCTTTTCAGTGATCAAATGCAAACGCAGCAGGCTCAAACTTCAATTACATATATCATGCATCCAAAGAAAAGAATGCAAGCTTTAAAAAACTGATGATGATAAAGCCGTTTGTATTACATGTGTAGCTTCTCCGTTCAGAGCAGGGCTTACCAAGATAAACGGGCTTATCAGTTTGCAAATAAAATATTATGATTAATATAAATTCATCACACCTGCCTCAAATTACTGAGACAGTAATTCCCACTCAGTTCTATGGGAGGAGCACTTCAACAGAAACTGTGTGGGTCTGTTTTTGTTTGTGCGTTTATGCAAAGTGCACAGTGGTTGGGAGCGACACATGCAGTTGGAGTTGGATTTAGGCTTCGGAGGTCCCAGCAATCAAGAATCAGCCAAATTTTTGGTGGTAAACTCACAAAATAGAGAGGAGTCGGGGGGAATATTATTTCTTTTGGAAAGGTCAGTTTTGTTTCAAAATTTATTCTGCAGCAGGAGACTTGATATTATGTTTCACAAACATCTTAGCCGGTTGATTTTTGTTTTTCTTTGTTCCTAAATCTAACCAGACCTAGACTGTATTGACGCATCATAAAACATTATTTCCAAACAGTGAATATAATTTCAAGAAGCTGTCGGTGAGTAGTAGTAAAACTTTTTTTTTCAAAACTGCAAAAAAGAAAAGAAAAAACACTGGCTGCTTCGTAAAGCAAGTTGTTGAACTGGGAACTTTATTGGTCCACCTTGAAAGAATCTATTTGAATTTGTGATCATTATTTTACCAGCAAATCATTTTTAACAGATTTTGTGTCTCTACCACATAATGTACCCTGTTACCATGTTGGAGTCATTTCATGTATCAGTATAAGCTCAGGTAGAGACACAAAGCAGCTTCAGTTATGAAAGGAGTTTAGGACCAACGCTTAAGTTTTAAAGTTTTTATGCTTTTACGCTTAAAGGTTGTTGTTTTTTTAACTTTTTTTTCCCCAATCAATAAAAATATTACTTTTTAAAAAAAAAATTGAGTCATAGACAGATTTGATAAACACCTACAACAACACCAATGAATTTGTACAAGATTTTGGAGCTACATTTTGAACATCTACAATGATTAAACAGAGTAAAGCACATTCCAATTAGCCATTTAAATGTGTGTCAGATATTTCATTTGGGGCTCATCACAGCATTTCTCAGGCTGTCTTTAGCACTGAGAGTTGGAAAGTTCTAGCAACATGCCACTAAAAAATGAGACAGTGCACAACAAGTGGAATTCCTGGGCAGTGTAAAATGTTGCTGAAATAACTTTTCATCATGTAATTTGGTGCCCAGTGAAAGACATGCTTAGGATGCCACGACAATTAAGTAAGATTTTTAACAAGATACTGTTGTGGCTCTACCTTAGACATGGGAACACTGATTGAGTGAGGCTAAAGGAATCTGTATTCTCATGCATTTCACCAACT
Organism: Aulostomus chinensis; assembly: GCF_037954235.1. Classification (NCBI taxonomy): domain Eukaryota; kingdom Metazoa; phylum Chordata; class Actinopteri; order Syngnathiformes; family Aulostomidae; genus Aulostomus; species Aulostomus chinensis. The sequence goes on from NC_141329.1 coordinate 7,312,919, forward strand.
TTTCACAGCTTCAAAAGCCAACAGTGAGATCAGCAAAGCACTAAACTGCTAAAATTTCCTGCTGCATATCAAAGGTATGAGTGCACAAAATACCTCCGGGTGAATTTCGGGTGCAGTTTGTATAACCCACTTCTCAGGGCAACGTAAAGTGCAGTGACACGAATTTCCAGCATGCACACTAACGCACTTCCTCAACATTGTTATAACTTCCTAATGTCCTCCATAACGGAACTCTCGGGGCCAACAGAAGGGAGTTTACCATGTGTGATAAGTACATTAGTTTACTTGTGTGCCGAGAGTGCGAAATTAATCAATGTCATGTGACAAACTGACTCCAAACTGTAGATAAGCCAGTAAGTTCTCACACGGTGGGTGAGTTGATCACACCCTCGAAGGAGACGCTTTCCAAAAATGTTTGTTCTAATCAATCAGAGACACTTGATAATCAAATGTTGCTCTCTGAATCTCTCTTCATCTCACCGTTCACTCCAGCTCACTCCACAGAGGTACGCTGAAGTACAGCAGTGAAAGCGTAGTGAACTTGCTGTCTGCGGAAGCTGCCAGTTGCATTGTTCACAATTTATGAGACCTTTAAATCAAAAGAAGCGTAATAAAAAGTTCATTGAGCTTGGTTAGTTTCACATTGCGGTGAATGATTTGGTTTGACACCATTTTAAGTCGACCTAAAAAAGCCATTAATTGACCTTTTCAGTAGCTGACTGGTAGGATTACGTAGATCAAGACAAGCAGTTTTGACCTCTTGTGACTTATTCATCCTTTCAAGCATCCTTTATTTGATTGTTTTAAAGGGAGCAGCCATGAGCCAGCAGTTAGTTGTTCCAAGAATATTTTTCACATAATCACATGTGCATCAAACGATATTCACATTCTAAACAATGTTTCTACAAAAGTGTAATTGTTCATTACAGTGTAACTGAAAGTTGTCATGCATACTTTTCTTTGCTCGCCGGTGCTGCACTTTCTTGATAGTCCCACATCACCCTCATGTCATAGTCTGCTGCACAGGGAGACAAATGTCATCTGTCGTGCTTGGCAACTTTATCGCTTCAAAGTTACTGATCCAGCAAGTTTTAATCTGTGATGGCAAACACAGCAGCCAGACATCGCATCTTAATTTCTAAAGAAGTCTGAATCTTTCCAGCTTCGGGAGCTCCAGTTTTGTTTGCAATGCACTCTGTTTAAGCTCTCCTGCCTCCTTCTCTTTTTAAGTTGTGCTCTCTCGCATATTAGATCCAATTTTTACATGACACAGTTTGATGCCCAGGGTGGAGGGAGGATTGCTTTACAGAATACTTACATGGTGATTCTGTACACGTTGTAGAGAGAACAATGTAAAGTAAGAATGTGAACTGAGCTCAAACACGTTAGCAAATGTTGTTCTGGCCTATACTTGAATGTTTGCTATAAATCATTATCAAAGTAGAAGAGCAGTTAAATCCCCTGCAAAAATTAACTTAATTGCTCCCACTGAGAAATAACAGCAAACTGAATGATGGCAGCCAGACTGGAGTATCAGAATTGTAAATGGCTGTCATCAATCTTGTATTATTGATGTGGAATACAGATAAAATTTTGAAGAGGAAAAAGATTGAAGGAAATTCTTCTCTCCTTCTTTGGTAGAAGACAGCTTGAAACCTGTTGTCAAATAAATATTATTTTTTATCTGCTTGTCATGCTTTATTGAGGTCAGATCTGTATTTGCTGAACAGATGGGTTGTGTTGGGACACGAATCAAAAAATTTAACAGCTATTGAATTGATTTGATTTATTAATTTTGTAGTGATTTATTGAAGTTGGAGCGAGCAAGGACACAACAAGCTCTGTATAGATGTATGTTGCTTGCGGAAATGATCGCTCAACCCTCTTCATACACACCCAAGACACGAGCAGTGACTGCTTTATATATGCACTCACACTGAAAACATTTCCTTTATATGCATACATCATCATTTGTCATACATAATGATGTAATTAAAAAAAGACTCAAATTTAGGAAATTCGAGCTGCATCAACATTAGGGGTTTAATCTGGGTGGGAACGTCTGACACACAGAATGAAAAGAATCAGTGACATATTCGAACATGGATGTAGACGGCTCGGACTGCAGCAACACTGGCTTACACGCTGAAATATGATGCGAAGGGGCATGTTTCTTTACCTCTCCATATTGCCTATTCTATCAAGATACCGCAAATTTGTTCAAGAAAATCTGACATTAAATGAAAGGAAAGCCTGTCAGGATTAAAAAAAAAAAAAAAAAAAGATCCCCCCCCCCAAAAAAGATGATTTTGGAAGATAATCTGGCAAACCAATTGACAATTGGATCTCAAGTGGAGAGGAGGGATGATTACGGAGACTTAAAATGCTGCAGTGTAACGGAGGAAATCAAACCTTTGGCAAAGAATATTGGATCCCATACCAAAACCATTTTCATATCTGGTTAAGAAAGCCACTGCCTCGTAGATTCTGTCCACTGACACACAAATGACCAAACTCGCTCCTCAGAAATGAACATTCATGGAAAAATCAGAGAATAAACTTTGTTTGATCATCCAACTATAATCCTCTAAGGCGCCACAAATTTCATTCCAGTTTTCCATTCTTGTGATATTTCCGATTTGCACAGCTTAGCATTGCGAAATATGTAGCCTAAAACTCATTCTGCAGTCCTGTTGTTAATTATGACCCATGTTCTCAAATTTCCCCTAGAGGTGCTGTGCATGATTTTTACCATGTTCTAGACAAAGATTGTGCTGTGCATCATCTAGCGTGCCGAGTTTGTGAATTAGTAGGAACTTCAAACAGAACCAGCTGAGTTGTACAATAAAGTTCCCACTGGACGTGTATTAGACCCTTTTGGACTCATGATATAAGAGGCAAATGGTTTTTCTCTGCCTAGGACGAACAGGTTCATTCAGAAAGTGCTCATTTCGCCTTCCGTCAAGTCTGTTCTCGGAAGAAGATAAATGAGTTCATTTAGATGGCGGTACAACAGATTACTCAAATACTGTGGTTGTGCCATTGTGTCAGACCGTTGCGATCCCTTCACTAGGACCCAGGTTCTTTAGCTCATTTCTACTCGACGCACTGCCATAGAATTAAATCCCTCATTGAATTGGTTTTGTTTTATTGGATTTGAACACCAATAAATGTGCCTATATTAAGTGCAATTAAACAGCAGCCGAGCACTGTCACGCACTTCCATTCAGTGCACTAAAAGCTTGGACGGCGGTGGCGTTATTTTTGCCAGAGCGCCCACGGTCAGAGCCGTGGCCATTAGACTACAATTTAAGGCTACTCACCAGCTGAGTCAGCTGTCGGAGGATGTTAGGCAACATGTAGTACCAGACGTGACCATCAGCACGACGCATTTCTCCATCTTCTCCTGGTGCATTTGGCTTCCCACACATGTATAAATGCAGACCACAGAGGTGTGTGAGCATGTGGGGATGGATGCGTGTCTCTGTAGAAGGTCAAAAGAATGGGCTCATACAGACGCGAGGTCAGTGGGATGACACCAGCTGAATCAGCTTCATCTTCTATTTCACTATGATGTCATCACTCCTTCTTCTTCTTCTGATTGCTTCAAACTCTTGGACCGACCCATCACAGGTCTGCATAGACCCACCATCAGGAGGAAGCCCGTTTCTTTGGGGTTTGGCTGGTCTACCAAGTTTTAAAGGTCACTTTGGTGGTAATCCATTCCACCCAGTGCTCCACGTCTGATTCACCACAACCCTTAAACAGCTGCCACAGAAATGTATTTTAAAAATATTTCAAAGAGGGTTGGCTTTTAGGTTAAGATGGCTAAATTGAGTTCATTGAGGTTAACTAAATAATTCTGTCATGGTTAAATAAGGACAACGATCTTAAAATGGAAACGTTTCCCTGCGGTTTCATAATTGGAATCTTCTTGACGTTATGGGATTTGAGTCCAGGTTACGAGACATGAAAGTCATTGTCACACCCATCCATCACAAACTGACTTTTCGCGGGGTTATTTCCATGATTTACTCCTGCTTTTATTTATTAGTACATTTTTCATCACCGTTTGTGCTCTTGTCACATTTTCCATTGATTTCACAAACATTCAACAGGCCGGACTATTTTATTTCGTTTTATTTTCAACACAAAAGCAAGTTTGTGTATCATGGAACTTGACATTTTGTAGCACATATTCTTCATACCTTTTGGCCAGGTTTTTAATGATTAATTTGTTTTAAACTACACAATTCAGCCAATGCTTACTGGCACTGCTGTTTCAACAGACCTTAGTCCTGTTCACTAGGGGTGGCAGTTACAAAAAAAAAAGAGAGAAAATACTTTAGGAGTGAAAATTTCCAAATGAAACAGATGCACTGTTCAACAGTAGGGGCCTTTTTCCTGACAATCCTTCAGCTACATTGTTGCAACTGTCATTCATACAGCTATAAGCTGGCCAATTAATTTCTGGATGTGGTTCTTGGCATGAAGACGTGGATGTTTAATGGGGTACGACCACTGCGTCATGTCTATGATATGTCCACTGTAAATGCTCAGGAAGGGTTTGGCATTATTGTTCTGTATGGGAGCTAATTAAGTAAACGTCGCCAGCTTTGTCAGATTGTAGGCATTGGAGAAACAAAAACATCCAACATGTTTTTTGTTACTCCAGTTCTCCTGAAGTGCCTCTTGTTTTGCAGCAGCTGCGCTTGCCTGGGAGGGAATGACGAAAGGAAAATGTGAACAAAGATATGCCCAGGATGTGCCAGGTTTTTTTTTTTTTTGTTCCTTATTCAGTAGTAGCTGATGTCTGTTGTCAGTTTTCTCCATATCCTAAAATATTTATCAACACATCTTGTTAGGACCACCACTGACTCAGTCTATTCCTTCGCTGAACTCCGGTATCTGTTTTACTGGTGAATATCTGTGGCAGTATGAGCAGTCAAACCACTTGAATTGTGATTCATAATATTAAAACGAAAGTGGCATTAAGTCATGGCGATTACACACAAAATAAGCTATTAAACGACAGCGAATGTTTGTCTTGATCTCTCGTATTAGACATTCCCTTCATTTGATTTTCGATGATAATCTGACACAGCTGACATCCTGAAGGAACCTTGAACAGAACATCGACCTTCTCTGCCGCAGGACACATTTTTATGGATTTTGGCAAAAGAAAAAAAAGAAGCAGCACAATATTTCATGGACTGAGGTAACAGGCGGTTGATGCTCTCCGCAGATGTGAGATGTCAGTAACAGGCAACATCATTTTTTATTTTATTTTTTTTTAATTTTGATACATTTCTAAAACAAAGTGCCCTCTCCTGTTGAATCCAGGGACTGAGCTCAGACCAAAGTGATAAGGCGTAAGAGTTTTTAAGGCTTCGGAAGAGTTGGGTTTTTGTCAAACAGCAAGCGGCTCCAGTTTTCGTCCTTTTAAAAGGGTGTTTGTCCTTAACCACTGCCACTGAGAGCTCCCAGTGGAGTTCTTGACTTCAGCCTCATCAAGGTCCCCCGCCTCACGCGCGCTCCACTGTCAGCCTCACTACCCATCACCATCCATCCAACCTACTGCCCCAGCATTAACCATGCTTCATTTGCACGTGCTGCATCAACGAGTATTTATGACGACAGTTATTGTACTACTGCGGAACAAAATGTGAAAGTTTTGATCACAGGCACAATAAAGTACAAGCCTGCGTACTCACACGTGGAAATGTTGAATTGATACTTGCACGCTCACATTAGATGACTCCTTCATTAGCAGACACTAACACATTAGTTAACACAAACACATTTACTTAACCTGTTAGTTTTGTACCTTAGTTTAAAGTGTTACCAGCCGTTGTTTTAAAAAAAAAAAAAAATCATATCCAGAAGTGCATATGGAGGGTTTTCAGTGAAGATTTGATTATTCTCATCATCAGGCTCTCTTTCCAGCTGGATGCTGTTTCAGTCTGATTTTTGACAACTGGCAGAGGTCCTGTTTGACATCACCCTGCATGAGCCTCAGAGGCAAGCCAAGAAGGCAACAAGAATGCAATGTTAATTGACACCAGCTTGCGAACTTTCTATTATCAGTAGGTACAGATTGAACACAGTGATCTGTTCTTGAGGTAAAGCTTTCACCAGCCCAGCAGAGCACCTCTGCAGGTTGCTGCTCCTGTTATTCTATCTGATCCACTTGGCACTACTGGACTGGAGATCCACTGGGTCTTTTTTTTTTTTTTTAAGTTAGTCCATGAGCATCGCGGGCCTGTTAGGAAAGCCTGGCACCTAATTAGGTTGAGTATGTATTTGTTTTTTTTCGCTAAGGTTTAAAACAGCAGCAACAGCTAGCTTAGCAATCACTTATGGGGGAAAAAAAACCACGAGCTGATTAAATGTGTCTATATTGAGAATCAAATCGATTAACACTAATTAACACATTAACTAAAACGAACCTAGCAGGCATGAAACAAAACACAAAGGAACACATTTTGGGTGTATATTGACGTGGAGTGTTTGTACAGTTTGCCTGCATACCTGCCCTGGTCGTTTGTCTGGGCTGTACTCCAGAATGCTAAGCTGCATGTACAACAATCAACCACAAAGCGCACAGTATTAATCAGGTGCACTGGTGCGGCTTATGTTCACATCAAATCCCAGCCGCTCTGAGTGTGCGTGTCCACATCATTTTAATCATCCGCTGCAACAGCGCAGCTGGACGTAATCAAGCTGACGTGCTGCGGACGTAGGAGAAGTCAGGGGCGGAGTCGGGTCGGGATTTGGCAGTGGGTGGCCCAATCAGCTCGTGGAGATGGCACACTCTGTTTTGCATAACCACACAAATATATACTTCAGGCTAAACGTGAAGTTAGGACTGATAACTCCATAGGGCAAGTTGCCATGTTTCCACTTACTTGTGTAGGAAGGCTGGTCCACAGGAAGAAGGTAGCAGAGTACTTGAGGTCAGGGTTTGAGTCCCACATGTAGTCATTATGAATTTAAGTCACTGAATTCCAGTCAGTGTTACAAGGGTCCTGAGAAGAACTTAGGCACTTATTAGTCCCTCCCGAAAAACACAAATATGCGATTGCGTAGGCTAATTCAACACATAATCAGCCAAAGTCTGCACAGTTACGCACGGGCCACAATTTTTTCAAAGATGCCACATAAATCGCAGATTTCCACGCAAAATGCGTGAAATATGCAGGGCTTGCATGATTTTGTAATCCCCGCACTTTAGTTGCTAAAAAGTCAGAAGCAGCCATTTTCCTCCTGTTGCCTTGGGAACGCTGTGAAGTGATGCTATCTGAAAGCCGCAAACGGCACAAATAATGTTTTTATTTAGGTCTGACACAAAACAAGATGAGACCTTCATTATTCCCAGCATTCTCTGTGACGTAGCATGCTTGCTTATCATAGGGAGGCATTAGAAATGACCCTTTATATTAAGGCAGTATTCTAATTCTTATTCATCAAACTGCAGTTTTTGCAAGTTCCCGCAATTTTATCGCATAAAATCGCATACATTTTCTGCATATTCCGTCGCATTTTTATAAGAAAACGTGCCGTATAATCAAGGATTTTACCAATCTGACTACCAATTTCATATTGGTAGTGAACACTTTATATATAATATTGCTGACAGTTTTCGTTGTGGAACTGACTTTTTTTTAAAAATTATAATTCTTGTTCTACCTGCTCTGACAACCTTCTTTCCTGTCTCATGATGAATAGGTAGCTTGACTCCCGCTGGACTCCCATCAACCTTTCTCCCCTGTTGAGGAAGGAAGTTGAAGCTTTTCTTTGTTCATGTCATATGTCTTTGTGCAGAAAAAATGATTCATGATCGATCGTAGGAAAAGCAGTTTGTCTATAAAAGTGGGTATGATGTTCATTATGCAGTCATACTGTCCCTCCAGCACTTATGGCATGCTGGTTCCATGCTCACAGTTTAAACATGAACTTTTGTCTTCTAGTTACAGAAAAGTAACATGTAATGTTTAACAATAACTCTAAATTTTTCCTAGATGAACCATCTACATAAAATTGGTGATTCAATGCTCTATGCAACGTAGAAATTAAAAAACCAGAACAAATCTTTTCCCCTCCCTTTTACTTCCGTAGTAAAAAAGAAAAAAAAAAAATCCTACGACATGCAACGTTCTTAAAGTAAGACTTCAAACAGAAATACAGGAGTTTAAAGCATTACATTTGCCATGTTGTGGTAAATATACCACAGAGGAGTTTTAAAATTATAATAAAGTTCCAGAGATTGAATGAAAAGTTACTCTTTTGTTTCCCTCATCCTCCTGTTCTTCTTCCATAGGTGTGCTAGTTGTCTGCTTTCTGCCTAAATGCACACATGAAGAGTGGAGTCGTGGTCAGGGTGACATCTAGACGGTGTAGAGAATTCGATACACACAAACAGCAAGCCTTGCAACGGCAGGGACTTTTTTATATTCCAAGAAATAAGGGTTTGATAACATGAATTAATCAGGACTCTTTCTCTCTGCCTCCGTCGTGTATATGGACAGATGTGACGAAAACAATATTAAAGAATACATTCAAAAACCAGTCTCACTATAAAATGAAACTGTCAACACACACACCGCGGCAGTGAAATATGCCGAGTACTGAGAACGCACATGTCCAAACCCAGCTCGTCCATGCTGTGTGGTCTGTAAAACAGCTTTACAAAACAGCAAAATGCTGCTTGTCATCTCTTACCTTAGAAACTATAATTACTCAGCAATTTCAACTATTGCCATTCATCCAGGCATTTACTATCATCTCCACCACTCAATTCTTACACTTAATTGTTACATTTTCAAGTATCTTTGCAAAGCGGTGTTATAATGCGTTCAAATTTCCTGTTACCCACCACAACAGAGAAAATTGATGTTGTGTTTACTTTAATCAGTCCGATTCCTTACTCTGGAAGTTCCTGGCAAGCGTAGCTATAATCTGTCACCACAGCGAACAAGGTGTGAAACAACAGTAGAACGCTTGTGGCCAAATTTGAGGCGCCTGTTTCCTGTCTTTACATCATCACATGGAAATCTGTGTCCGTTCGTGCCTTAGTTCTTAAATCATCAGACACCAGGCGCAGTGCTGGCAAGGCAAGTGGCACCAAACACACCAACTACTGTTATTTTTAAAATGTCTCTGAGAATGTCAATATTATTCAACCTAAATATATTTATGATAAACTTTTGGAATAAGCAGTCAACCATTAATATTATGTGTCAGTTGTAATTATCTTATATGGATCGGACAGCTACGGTGTGACATTTAAGTGTATATTGGGTTGAACTAACCCTAACCCTAACTCTGCTATTTCTGTTGTATTTGTGATTTGTTATCACACTTTTGTAAGTACAGTATGTATTTTTCTGCACGTATGACAGAGCATATTTTTGATAGACGATCTAAAATCCAAACACAATATGTATTCAAGGTGTCACGTCTCAGACGTGCTTGCAGACTGACGCGTTTTGAGTCTGTGGGAAAAATCTTGCGGCGTGTAACCCAGAGTACTGATGTGTGAAAAGGAGCAAATTTGGATTACATACATGCTAAGCTCTTACATAAACATAAATGATGTTTATGAAGAAAAACAGACAAACATGCATATGTCAACCTGGGTTTTCTCGTGAGTACTAAGGCCCTGTTAAGAATAAAATGATTCACATCTGCGTAGCATCATATTCGAAAGACTGAATCAATCCTCTTTCATTTCAAGGTCGTGTTGGCACATAGTGCACCGAATGATTACATCAGTTTGAGTGTTTGGCCTTAAATGTTGAAATTGCCTTGGAGACATCAAAGCCGGGTTGGCCGCCTCTTAAGCTCAATTCACTGTCAAATAACATCCAACTACAGTTTTGCTAAAGAATGTAATGTGTTGACAAACTGCACCAAAACATTGTGGTCATGATTTCTGTGGAAAAATATTGGTAAATCAAGTGTAAGTTCAAGTCATAGTTGCCTTCTTAGTGGTTGTGATGCCTGCCAATATGATAACAGAATGCTTGGTGTAATAGGACTTTCCCCTGGCTCGTGTTGTTGGACTGCCAATCTAATTACGCTGCGATCCATGAGGTGTGGTTTCGGGAAGATTAGCATGTAAGTATCTAACCACAATGTAGGTGAACATGTCAACAAGTGAGGGATAACAGGCACTTAAAGGGATAGTTCTGATATTTTAAATTTGGGGTTGTATCAAGCAGTCACAGGGTCTTTCCCTCTGTAGATTTGGGTCACTGCGTCTTCTGCGTTATCCCACAGCCTCACAGATCAGCAGTTTGAGGCTGCTGCAGTGAAGGGCCTGCAAGGGCAAAAATAAAGCAGTGAAAATGTTACAAATGTCATTTTTATGTTAACAAATATTAATATAGATGTTATTCATGTATCTGGTGGGTAAAAAATATTCCCTGAATTTGTCAACAAAAAGTACAACGCTGAGCGTCAGAGCCGCTGAGGAGATCAGCTGATTCAAATCTGCTGAGGGTTTATGGGTGATGATCTCACAGAACCCAGAAGAATCCAAATCAGAACAATCCCTTCAAGAGGAGTTCTGTAAGTGAGGCTGCTATTACTCAGTGTGCACAATGAATAGAAGCATTCTACACAAACAACGCTGATTAAATTATGGTAAAACAACACATTCGTTTACTTTTTTTAATGTATTGTTGCTTTTTTTCCCCCTGTACCTGCCACATGATTTCCACATGATTCCTCCGATCACATGGAATCATCAGCTGCATCTTTCCACCTGAAGCTGAAGAGTTTGGGAGGGGGGCATAACAGTTCCTCCTCCCAAAACATAACCAGGACACCCACCTTCCCACCAGTTTACATGACTAATTGTGTTTGTACAGAGACCAAACATTAGGTAACCAAACCAGTTGTTCCCTGTGTTGATAGGCAACGTTAGAACACTGCAATACATTTGTGCCCTCAAAAATACACATTGCTGTTTTGGAAACACGTTTTCCCGTCCAAGTATTAGCTTTGCTGATTAATGTGCATGTCAAATAACGGCACCATTTCACACATGGTGCATATCATCATCATCATCAGTGAATTAGGTTTTTGAGAATACAAGAACATGGAGACGTAGTAACATGAAGGGTAAACTGTCACCTCTAATTTTGCAGGTTCAGCTTTGGTCTGAGGCATTTTATTGTTTTATTTGTGTTCGTGAGGGAAATGTAAGCACAAGCTAGAGCATTTCCAAACAGCACAGTCATATTCAGCATCATTTCATGTATCTTTCAAGCTATATTCCATCTTGATATATTTCGCTTAGGAGTTTGTCAGGGTTGACCTGCTTCAATTCAGAGGCCATTATTTGATGTATCTCTATCACTGCTGCGAAAGAAAAGGAAAACATGGCTTTTTGACTTTTCGGGCCATTTTTCCCTTCTGACATTGTTGACTTTGAGCATAAGCAGGAAATTACTTTCATATGGAGGCAATGTTTGCCACACTCTGTCAAAATTTCTTTCCATGATATTGACATAATCATCTCTTTTGGAGGAACTTCTCACAATCTTATTGGAACACTCTTTTAGTTGGAGATGCGTGTATCTGCATAATAAACAGTAAAGACCTAGTGGAGTTTATCGAACAAATAAAAAACACAGAATATTAAACCCTATGGGATTTCCCCTACAAGTATAACCATCTGTTATATTCTACTATTAATAATCCTTCTGAAGACACTCCTCTGACTTTTGAAAACGATTTTTATTTTTTGACCAGAAAAGTGACAAAACTTCATTGAAGAAAAACGCAACATCCTTGTAATTTGTTTTGTTTGAATCCAATTGAGCACCACCGCCGACGCTAATCAGATATTTATTTATTTACCAATCATCTAACAAATGTTCTTGATGCAGCAGGAGCTGATTCCATCAAAGTATTTCAACAGAGCCACCTGATTCTCATGTAGTTTTTCATTTTGTTTTCTTTTTGTTTCACATTGCCAGTACCGAGCTCTTGGTAGTCGCCTTCGCAAACCAGCTTCAGCCTGATCCACAACAGCACATACACAGTAGGTTACAGTGTTTATATTAACTAGAGAGAAAATCAGTCGATTGCAGAGACATTCATCAGTTGAACTGGAGCCTTTTAAACACATTAAATAACCTCGGTGAGTCACACCAGTGACTGAGTCACACTTGTCTGCAGGGCAGTGTTTTTTGTTTTTGGGGGGGTTTTTTTGCTCCAAGTGTTCAAACACTCAATTAACATTCATGTGCATCAGTAATTTTACATCGGCTTCTGTCCCTGTTTGCTTTTGCTCCCAAGTTTTGATGTGGTGTGACAATAATGTGGGAAGTAATTAAATTGTAAATCATACCCTTTCAAACAAGCAAAAATATTTAGAACTGAGAGACATTTTTCTTGTGTTAGACAACAACAAAAAAACAATTAAGTGATGCAGCAATCTGCATTCATTTAGAATTAGAATTTAGATATGAACACTTGTTTTTATAGCTATAGTAATCAATCTAAAACTTCCAAGATGGTCTGTGCCATGTGAAAAAATTTTAGGGGAAAAATTAAAGAAAACAAAACTAAAAACAAAGACATGGAGGATTAGGACCACATGTGATTCTTTTCAAATAAATTTTGACTTTAATCTTAGAAAAATTAAAACCAAAAGGTTGGACTTTCTATCGGGTTGAGGTCATAGTACCATGGATTTTTTGTAGGTCTTGTCATGATTAACATTCCTACCAATTTCCATTTACATAGGTATAACTCATGGCCGGAGCTAATTCTTTAAACATTTGTTGGGGACGCAATGAAGGTGGGGGTTTTTATGCACACCTTTGCACAAGACCCATAAAGTATATCATATTTCACCAGGCCAGGTGACGTGCAAGCAAAGATTTGAGGAGGTTTAGGCCTTCCAAAAAGGTGATTCATTTGCTTGAACAGCGACCGGCCGCTGCTCGGGCCTTAATTAGTCCCCCACTACATTCATCGGATCGGTCATTTTTCTAGCTAGACACCAGTGTCATATCAGTCAACTTGATGGAGTTGGGAGATTAAAAGGTCTGGATCCAGGAAAACTCTATCCCTATACATCTTAATTTCATTCAGGGAAATAGTGTTTCTAGATAATGAAATTCAGATGTGCAGTCTGGATGGCTGCTTTTGAAAGGCCTACTGCATCTGACCTAACACTGCAAACGTTTGGCTGAGTGAAAGGTAACATGGTGTCTCGTGAAGTGTTGATAGGACTTAAGGTGCCCCTCTTAACTAATATCACTGTAGGACTGGGCCTGAGCTATCGTTCACCTTCATGCATAATTCATTTAATTAGTTAAATTCTCACATCCATCAGTGTATGATGACCCAACTGCGCTAATGTTATTGCTTGGTGAAAAGTGTAATCAGTAATTGTAATCCAGTGCACTTTGTGTCATATTCAAATGACTCTTCCAGGTCTGCAAGCTGTTGAGTAAGTGTACTGAAGAAAAAAAAAAGAACTGGTACACAATCCTGGCTTTGTGAATAGGAAACATCAAAGTGGCTCAGACCGAGCAACACAACACTGTTCCAGCCAAATGGCTGCAAGCAGATACCAGCAAAGATCATCTTATCACTGGGATCAGTTTGGATTACAAGCTCCGAGGATTCACGGGCAGCCAAAGCCGAAGCATGGGATGCAATAGGGCAACAAGCTAGGCTAAAGGCTATGGGGAACAATCTACCACCTCAAACATCATTCTTTCAAACTTTGATGTCTTTCCAACAAGTGAGCTAAGATTATAGCGAGGAACAAGGAAGTGTTGGTGTCACATTTGTAAAGCACAAATTAGGTAGAATTTATTTAGGACTCAAAAGTTTCAGCCGTTTGCTTTTTTTGGACTCGGGACTCGGCTTTGGAATTGGGTGTAAATACTTGTGACTTGTTCAGTATAGACTTGGTCCCACCTATGACTGGTGGCACATACAGAAATTATGATGCACAAATACAATCCAGTTAAATGTTTGGCAGCTTGAACATTCAAACATGAGCATTATTTTCAATGCTTTCCTTATTTGTGTTGGGAAAATGTAATGGTGTTAGGGCAGCACTGCTGTGACTCGTAATGAAATGCAATAATTATATAATGTGCTGTTGCATATGTTGTCAACAAAATGTTTTTGAACTGTGTCTGCTCAGCACCTGGAACAGTCATATGTGACTTACAGTTGTTGGTAGCACAGTCTGCATATTTAGTTAATAGGCTGTAATAGTAACAGGCTGGTTGACATTTATGTTGCACCTGCATTCAATAAAGACTTTGTGTCATCATCAGTGAAAACTTTAATCATGGTTGTAAGTGAACTCTTCACAATAACACACACACACACACACACACACACACACACACACACACACACACACACCAATGTTGACATATTATGGCATGACAGGAAATTTCAACCAGTGCAGAGGGAGACTAAATTATTTATTCTGAAAAAAAAGAAGAAGATGCTTTGACAAGTACAGTTGCCTTTCTGTCTTGTGGAAACTTGTTTTGTTCAGTGTTTATTTGGGACCCAAAAACTTTGCAAAAAGATGTATGCTGCCATTATGAGCATAACAATAGTTTCAAATTACTGGCATCATCCATCAGTCTGAGGTCCAGGAATCTTCCATTCCCATCAAGAATCATTTAAGAGAAACAGATTGGAAAACTTTTAGTCCATCAAATCCTTTAATAGGGAATGCAAATGTTGATTGTAGAAAAGCCACTGGTTGTCAGGATGTCACACGTAGACATCAACAACTGGATTTGAATACATACACTACTGCTGTGAGTTCAGATACTGTCAGTCACTGAAATAAGATCAACCTTAAGCATGCAGGATGAATCAGTAGGACCACAAATCTTTTTACCTCATGGTATGTTTCCATCACCCCCTGTCTTAGTTTTGTGGTCAAAATCTGTTGTTTCACTTCACATCACGTGACAGTACAGCAGAGCTCTCCTCTCTTCAACGTCTTCAAATATGCCAGCATCTGTAATTTTATGCATAATTTACTAAAGTCAATAAAAAATGCATGACTTGACTTCTTAATGAGACATTTTATGGCTGTTTAACAAAAATCAATTGTTTATCAAATACACACCTTTCCAAAAATCAATCAAGTCATTTTTTTGGGAGGGCTATATTGCCCACTTCCAGGTTTTAGTTACAAAATCAAACTCCTCCACCGCAAATTAGCATTTAAACAGTAGGTGAACTCATTGAACTTAACTGGAAGTGGCATCTGTTTCTCTCTCCCAGTGCGTCCTCTCATGGACAAAATAAAAATGTATCTTCTACAGCAGGGATGGCCAAACTTTTGCCCTTGGAGTGAAAAAAAAGCCTCAAATTAAATCTTAAAAATTCAATATTTTTGCCAAAAGCAAACTTCTTATTGTGCTGTTAAAATTTTGCCTTTTGTCTGCATACAACTGACTCTCAACACTCCATTAGCAAAGAGCATTTTGAGCAATAATTCACTTATTATTATTATCATTATTATTACCTTTTATTGTTGTATATTTTCCTTTACAAACTGGGCAGCCCTGCTTTCAGTATATTCTTTATGAGGTTAGTCAAGCATGTAGCCATTCAAGCAAATAATCTTAAACATGTTGATCAACTTGATGGTCATGATCTCCTTACATGATGCCCTGGTGCACTGAAAGTGGCCCCCAAAAAACAACAAAGAGGTATTGCCCTTAAAATGGTAAAATTGGGGTGTGACTCATAGGATATAGTTGTAAATCTCTTACTTGACATATAAAAGCTAAGTGGTCTGTGCAGCAGGTTCACGCCTTAGCGCTGTGGATTTTAATGAAGCAAAATACACCATTGCTGTAAATTTGTATTTTTGATCACAATCTGTACCTCACCTCTTCTGCATCAACAACTATGGACACAAAAAAACTGCCCAAGTCGACCTGATATATCTCGATTTGAAAAATGTATACTAACTCCAATTCATTTTGACTCCTGCAGTATCTGATAAAAATACTTAGAAGTCACGTACAAAACGTCCTCGATTTACTGTCCGGTTGTTGCAAGAGCTGACGGTAAACAGAATCAGCATAACTGTTGAAGACAAACAGTTTCCAAAACACATGTGGTTCCAGCAAAATTAAATGAAGTGATTAGCGGTACTGGTGACGGCCAGCCACTTTGAATATAAATGCATTTCAACAGCGGAATTTTTGTTTAGAAGTTTTCCAAGGCTGATTTTTCTGGTGCAACACAGTGTTTGTGCTCTCCCAGGACATCTGTCCCATCCGTGCAGCTGTTTCCAGCAGCTGAAAAAACATTAGCTGCAGTCAACAAAGTAAGACACTCCCATCACTTTGATAAGGTATGCATATGATCCTAAACAAAACCAGTAAGACTTGAAGTCCATGTGGGCGCTAGAGTGACCTGTTTTGCTTTACCGATTCATTTTGTCAGGCTAGTTGATGAAGGACAATGTTAGGTGGGAGCTCTACAATTTTAAATGAATTCCTTGTTTTTTGTCATTTAACTATTATAAGTCAAGTAATTTTGTATTTATTTAATCTTTTCACTTTTCTCTGTTTACTCCGATTTAGCAGTCGGTAAAATCCCTTTAAAAACAATTGAAAATCATTTTTGCATTTAAGCAACACAGCGTCTGTTTGCTTTTGGCCTGCAGCCCACCATTAAGTTTTAGCTTTGGCCCTGGAAAGGAAAAATTTGGAGCACCCCTGGACTAGCTGAATGAGCCAAAGATAATGTTGTTTTGTAGACAGACGACAGACAGTAAACCATGGCAACCATCTCCCCTCGGCTCATCTTGTACATCCTACTGCAAGAGTCAATGTTTAATCATCAGGTGAATTTTCCTGTATCACATTTATTCTATACTAAATATTTTCACTGATAAAAAAAATTCCTATTGTCATCTAACAAATAACAGGGAAAAATACATCAAAAATGATTTAAAAAATAATGCTAAAAATATTAAGCTTGATTAAAAGAGTCAAAGATGACCTACATAACTGTCTTAATTGTTCAAGAATAAATAAATAAATTACTATTTCACCCCAGCCAGACAAGACAGAGGAATCTATGAATCACTACAAGGGAATGTCTTCGAGACATTGCTGTCTTCTGCCAGAGTTTTGTCTTTGAGTTGTCTCCCCAAAAAAAGTCATATTTAACTCTGGAATAGATTAAAGTGTTATATTAGTTTTTATATTAGACTGCAGCTAATATGACATCCCCTATCAAATATATTGGTCTAATTGTTTGGGCCTAGTATAATCCCAGAGGAGGAGAGCTAAATATCCATCAGTATAAATTTGACCATCACATTAAAACATTGCATGCAAAGTGAAATTAAGCTGAAACCAGATCAGTATCACATGAGGACCTGTCAATATGTATTACCCATCTTTTCCATGGAGTGCAGAGATACTTTACTCATCCACATGGGGATATTAGCTCATTGCAGTAATAAAAAATAATAGGTTTTAGCCTCTTGTGATTCTGAAAAGGAGGGGACGGGGATGGGGGGGTGGTATGGAAAGTGAATGAACGACTTTACAGATATCACAGGAGATATAACTCTCAATTAGTGGCACATTTTTTTGTGAGGAATTACTGACACGTGTCCTTCTTTGCAGGACGGTCCCTTAATCACAAATCCAGGATGCTCAATAGAAATATATTGGGTCTCAAATTTCAAGTGCAAGTTTCTCCATATTGCCCAATTCATATCTTGAATATCCTAGGTGATTTACAATGATAAAAATATACAATGACAAACATTAACGTAAATAAGCCCCATGTATAAACACATAAGCCTACTACTTTACTTGTTCCTGTTATAACAGGCCACATGATATAATGATTGATTTAATTATGGCAAACTGTCTCCCTTTCCCAAGAAAATCATGAGAAAACATGTGGTCTGAAATGCCAGCAAATGTTTAATCAGGCCAAAGAAGGAGAGAAAATATTTAGGCCTACCATTCATCCATCAAATCTCAACAGCATGTCCTCACACACATGTCCACTCTTGAGCAGTGGGACAAGAGCCCATGCTCTTTTTTTTTCCACTTTCCTCCTTTTTTTGTTTGCCATTTCATTAAAACATTTAAATCAGTGGAGCAACCTTGATGCCTGAAATATGATGTATGAGGAAAACACTGATGTCTGTGGATACCTTTCTGTTTGCCTTCAGACATGATGTAAAGTTTCAATTGCTTCCAGACAAACATCTCATAGGTGAAAGAAGACGTGGCTCTAGAAGGCTATTCCCACCCTCACTGAATCTTATTTTTGGCCTTGAGCTGTGCCCGCTCATTTTTTGATTCATATCTGACCTTAAGTCTGAGTATTATAGTAGATAAGAAGTGCAACGTTGCCTCAACTGCCACTGAAAAGATAAACTGTTCAACATCATGAAACACAACAGCAAGTGCAGGATTTCCCAGGACCCCATTCTGTCCATTCTCAAAGGTTGATGGGGCAATTAAAAAAAAAAGGGCCAGATACCACACATTCAAACTCAGTCTTGAATTCAAAGTTTTTACCCCAGATCATCCCTTTGACAAAGGTATGAATAATAGGCCAGTGCGGTTGATGTGTTTTCACCATTTCCTTGATGAAATAAACAGCGAAAGTTTGAGCATTTACAAGGAAAAGTCATTTCCTATCATGAGAACGCATTTGACATAGAATGGTTGCTTTTTAAGTGGGTCTTTACTTGCCTTTTCACTTTTCTGTGACAAAAATTCACATTAGAAATTAAAAATTGTTATTTTTGTCTCCTACTTTGCCTTCATAAATGATGGCTCTGTTGTTAAGCAGACTAAATACTGTATACTGTCATCTTTCAGGGAGTTCCACAGCAAATAAATGTTAAATATATGTGAAAAAAAAAGCACACAAAAAATACTGGCGTTTGCACTGTGAGTCACGTCTGTCTATGTGTGTGTTGTCCAGGTGCTGTTTGGTGGATATAAACACTGTTAAATGTACGTTTCCTGTAAAACTGGAGAGCCTGACATGAACATAGACACAAACAGGAATACTTTAATAAATGATGTCTGTATAAAGGGACAGTGGCAGAGTTAATAATAGAGTAGTTACAGCCAGTAAACTGCATCACATTTGGATTAACACTCAAGTAACAAATACTTCTCATAGGCCTTTGCATGTGGTTTTCTATCAGGACACATGGACTGGAGAGGGACCAAACTGTATGACACAGGCCTCCACTTCAGAGAAGCCGAATCAGCTCATGATTTAGCAACTTAGCACTGAAGAGACAAGCAAGTACAAGGTTGTAGTTGTGTGCTTGTGCATTATGTAAAGTATCTGCTGAGGTGAGTTTCTCCACAGACCCGTCAGAAACAATCCCTCTGGTCATCTGAGCAACTGGAGGGCTTTGAGGGCCTGCTTAGCCAATGAGGCTGCTGTGCAACTCATCTGTCCAGGTGATGACCTCATGACCTCACTGCATTTCCCCGAAAGGGGCTCTCTAAGGCAAGGACATCATCAAGGCCATCTTTGAGCATTGAGACAATCTGTGGGCTTGTTTACAAAGGGGACAAAATTTTTCACAGGGACTCACGTTTCAGCATTTTGGTAGAGGGCCATATGAGGACTTATGTGGTTTTGAATAACTGTAAATCAGATTAGAGGCAGCTGCTTGCACGATATTTGCATCATCAGCTGAGCAGATTTGGGGGGATGATGGGTCAGGTTCAAAGTAGGCTAATTGGTAAGTGTTTATCTCAGTGCCACAGTTGGCTCAGGATGGATCAGTCTCAGGCAGAAGTTAGGACAGTTGGGCACTAGGAGATCCACTCAGCCTCAGTGACAGCTTCACCATAGCGGCTCAACACTTTGCCTTTAAAGTGGTTGTTTTCACTTAAGGCCATGAGGTGTTGATATAAATGCTAAGGCCTCTCATCGTTTTCTAAATGGATGTCAACAAATCAATGAAGTCATCCGCAGTTGTTTGGAAGCTGTAATGGAATCTAATGGATTTCCACATACCACTCATTTTGACTGGATTCCTCACAATGGTGTTGCGTGAGAGCGCGGTGTTACATTAAAGCATTTGCTCAGTGCAGCTAACTTATTGACGGGCAATAACCAACATAACATATAAACTTCATTATCATTGTGAAATCCTTTGAGGTTGTTTACTTTTCTCTTTGTTGTCCATATTGTTCTCTTAAAAAGGAAGGGAATGAATATCCCACGGAGCAACAGAACTTAGTCTCCAGCACATCTTGTTTTCAGTTTTCAAACCTAGCATCTCTTGTCAAGCACCATTCTAACAGTGGAGCTGCCATAGTTTAAATCGCAGCTCAGTTACCTTGTCTACTTTCTATAGACGCCAGTTTTCACCGCCTATGGTTCTGGTTGGCTTGGAAAGAGTGACTACCATTGCACTCACCCACAACTGAGTGTTTATTCTAGAGGGCTTACACACAGTCAACAGCGCCATTGAACTGAAGAAGGGAGTTAGTATGTTTGCACGTGTACTGTTGTAGTATTTCAACTTCATATATTGCTGCAAGCATTTTGTTCATTACTTTGTCTGAACATTTAGAGCCAAGATGGAGAGAAATTTGATAATATAGATCATTTAAGTGGGCAAATGTGCACATCTGGGTTGCTAAATCACAAAACGATCAAATCAGGGCAGTTTACCAAGAAATCCAGCATACGGCACACAACTGCGTAGGACTACTTGTCAAAATATACCAGCTACAACAATTGATTAATCACCATGAAATACAACGGTTGGGCATGCTCTAGTGATTCTTATCTCTACAGTATTTCTTATAATTACATAGTAATATATTTTACTCTGTCTAAATCAAGAGGGGACGAGGCTGATTGATACTCTAAATTGACTGTAGGCATGGCTGTGAGTATGAATGGTTGTCTGT
This sequence comes from Aulostomus chinensis, assembly GCF_037954235.1. NCBI lineage: Eukaryota > Metazoa > Chordata > Actinopteri > Syngnathiformes > Aulostomidae > Aulostomus > Aulostomus chinensis. Next base: position 7,333,870 of record NC_141329.1, read on the forward strand.
CTCTATGTTGGCCCTGCGATGGATTGGCGACCTGTCCAGGGTGAATCCCACCTCTCGCCCAAAAGCCGCTGGGATGGGTCCAGCCCCCCGTGACCCTAAACAGGATAAGCAAAAGAAAATGGATGGATGGATATTTCAGGATATTAACCTGTTCACATTGCCACTGTGTGCTGCAGTGCTTTTATTTCAGTCAGGAATGTTTAAGTCAAAATTAACTTGATGTAGCTTGCATTGGTAGTATATCTCTATTTAAGAATAGCCCTGTTCTTTCCCATGCATACATGGAAAGCCAAAGGCAGGGAGAGCAGCAGCAAAGACCAAGGTGCTGAACAAAGTCTACCAATTGCTACTTTTACACAGAGATTCTACCACACCATGTTTAAAATAAAGGTACTATCCTAATCATCGCCTTTTATGCAAATGGTGTGGCATGACAGCGGCACAATATTTCTGCCTTGAACAGAAGTGGAGGTGGGTTGAAGGGCAGGGGAAGCAAGAACTATAGGCGGACTCAAGCAGTTTAAATAAATAATAAAGGAAAGGATCAACTGTTTATTATTACAGTCGTATTCAATGTACTCTACTCATCTCCTCTACTCATGGTAGATCATGTGTTTAGTGTGTGTATGTCTGAGAAATTTGTAAGTCAATTTTTCTGTGAAGCCAAGAACAAATCTCCACAGGAGTGGACAATAAAAATATGTAATCTAATATAATAATTTGGCTTGGAGATTTGCAGAAGATCCACCCAAGACACACTAGACATAAGATACTGGGGTGGGGGTTTAGCCATGAGGGTTCCAGAGAGTTTAGGAAAGACCCCCTTTTTAAATATTTCAATTCTCTGATAAATGGCAATCATGGTTTTCTGGTGCATTTGCAGAGGCTTCATATGAGCTGTTTTTGCAGCTGTTCTTCTCTGAGACTTGGTTTAGAGAAAGTTATCGTATCCAAAAGTGAAACTTGAGAATACTCTAAATGACTGTAGAGCTACAGTGAAGCAAACCACCCATAACAACATGACCTTGTACTATAGGAATAAAAAAAATGAGCAAAACTGTAAAACTGCTATCCAATGAAAAAGGGCTGATTAGAAGTCATGGAGTACACACTCGACATTAGCGGACATTGAAATCACTTATAAATACAAAGAAATCAGCTTACAACTATGAAACGGGAGAAAAAGAAAAAGGCTAGGTTGTTCTGCTGGGGTCAAATGAAAAAAAATATTGCAACCTTATAGTTAGGTTTGTTTTATTAAAAAAAGGTTCACATGCCAGCATATCTCTGAAATCTCAGTCCATATTACATGATCAGACATTTTCTCAATTGTTGAGATAGGAATAGTTTAGCAGGATGATTTTGGCAAACATGTCTTTGGCTTTGGCAAGCACTTTCGTGCTTCATTTTTAGGCTGATAGGTTTTAACGCTGTTCCAACTCTCTTTATTGACAGAGATCATAAGCTACTGTTGAATACCTTGTAAACATTTAGGAAGTTAATGGATGGATGGATGGACGGAACTGCATGATGGCAAGGTGAATGAAATCAGAATCAGAATCAGAATCAGAATCAGTTTAATTGGCCAAGTATGTTCACCACATACAGGGAATTTGACTCCGGCCGTTGGTGTCACTCATGGAATTCGCAGAATAAACATAAAAACATGATAAAACAGAACTGTAATCTTGTGCATCAATCATATAACAAAGGAAAATGTAAATTTTAATAGCTGAGGTTCTTAGCTTAGTATTTGGTAGTAATGGAGGTGGTGCATGTAAAGGGAAAAAAAGGCCTGAACACTAGTTTTGAACCCTGAGGGTTCTCAGGCAGGTTATGTGCTAATGAAAGTAACTGGAATATACAGTAATTGGCAAAACATGACATGCTATGGCTTACTTGGTCTGAGAGAGTACTTTCATTTATGCAAGGCATAAAATTGGTTTGTGCTTGATGTAAAAAGCAGGTACATAGCAATTCAAAAGGTGATTCAACATTGTGATAACTCCCTGCAAAACTCTTTTGACTATACAAGTTATGAAAGTGCAATATACAGTATGTACTTCAGGAGCAGTGAAACTGGAGCTGTTTGTAATAGGCTGACCTCACTTTTTCCTTGAATAAAATGTGCTCTTTGTGAAACATTTCCATGTCCAACTACACTGATCAGACCACTCCAATTAATGGTGACATTGTAGGAGCTGTCATTTTATGGCTGTTGGTGAGGTGTTTGAACTCGTGAAACTAAATGATGTTAAATAGATGTTCTTACCCAAAATAAGCCACCTTGATAAAAATGAAAAAGCAAAATGGTGGATACAATCATACTTTGAATTCCCAGACATGACCACATCTCGCTTTTTTTTTTTTATTCAAAAATGTTTCACTGACAAAATACTCCCTAGTGATTCATGTCTTTGAACTTAAAACAAATCCATCCATAGTTTCTGAATTCCACTGGTGGTAAGTAGTGTTTCTCTGAAAGCCAAGTAGGCTTTGGCAATGTGGTCCCTGTTAGCTTCATAGTCACTCTGTCAAATAATAAATCAATCTGAACTGTGTTGAATTCTTCCATGGTTGCAGCCCCAACACCCTCTCCATCACCCATGCACAACTGAAAACAAAGGTTTCATATGCTCTTCCTGAACGCCCCATGACAGAGAAAAACAATGAATCTTTATTTCAGGAGTTTAAGGTGAGACTGACCCACGGGGCGCAGCACCTGCTTCTATCATCCTTTTATATCTGTACCTGAGCTTAAGGGCATGATGTCAGACAGACTCGACAGTGGGCCGATTTTAAAACTTTAGTTGAAATTGAAAATCAGGCTCACGTCAAAAACAAAAACTGGTCCAATGTCAAACTCCAGTGTTGAAGATAAAACCAACAAAATGGAGATCAGAAAAAAAAATGTTGAAGGTTCACTTTATATGTATCTCAGGATTACTTTTGGAGGGCTCTGGATTTTGGTATGTTGATAAAATACTTAACCAACAAAATATTAATGTCAGCTACTGCTACTATTATTCAGCAAAAACTGATATTAGCCACTCAGTCATTTAGTTGGTAAGACAGTTTAGTTCCTACATTTAATTATTCATTCATTCATTTGCACATTTGTGTGTTTATTTGTTCTATCGTGTGTTTTAGCATTTTGCATTTTTCCCATGCATTTGGGTCATTGTGCATTTGTTAAACTAAAAATATTTGTACTTAATGTATGTACACAAGATCACAAGTAGATAATACACAGTACAATCATCAGATTCACAGTAAAACAATTCGATTTAATAGATACTAGAGGAGACCCTACTTAGAGCACGGACCTCACCCAAGGCTGATAGATTTTTAGCAGGTTGCAGTGGAGGAGTGAAACACATCTTCCCAGGGGGAAAAAAAAGTCTTTCTATTATGTAAAACTCCAAAAATAAATTCCAGATATCCAAAGATGTATGGGTAGCACTTAACAAGTTGAGGAAGTCAAAGACAGATCTTCGGTTTCACCAATTTACTTTGGCCATTGATGAAAATATGCCAATGTTTCGGCCTCCTCTGCTGTCATCAGGGATATCCTACCCTTGATCACTTCCTCTGAAATTAATGAAAAAGTCTTATCTCCCAATGTCAAAGAAAGGAGAAAAAAAAACTCCTGGATCTGCCCCAAATTTAATGGGTCCTACTTGGCTTGTGCGCCATCCATCTGCCAAATTTGATGTAGATCGGCTGTGTAATTTTTACGTCATCATGCTGATAGGCAAACCAGCGGACACGGGAGAAAAAAATAACCTCAGTGGCGGACGCGATAACAGACAGTATAATGAAAGTGTAATTAAAATCCCACAGAGGAATGACTGCAAGACATATTGTTCCTGAAACTAGTTTTCTGCAGTTCAGAGTTCGCATGAGGAACCTTGATAGCAAACTTCTCCTACAATCTCTCATGACTTGATCATACATCATATGGTTCATGCAACTGGATCCTTGAGCTATAGTTTGGTTTCTTTTTTGTCACTGGAGAGTTTGATGATCTCCATATCATTTTAAAAATGGAGTAATTTAGTATACCTAGGCTTCAGTGCATTGGGGTCCCTACCAGTGCTGTTGATTGATGATGCATTGACTTACAGCTCCCCCACCTGTCTGACTGGTGTCAAATTTTTGGGAAGCTGACTGAGACTGTACACATGAAGTTTCATGAAAACTGTAAATATGTTTATCAGATGTATTGATTTGTCACAGTAACATTAGTGTCACTTCAGAATAGCTTTGTTGCCATGACACCATGACAGTGACACCAGGACCCTGAGACTGAAGCAGCTGATTGGAATTCAACCACAATGTGTTTTTTATTTATGAACATACTGCTATATTTTCACGTTGGACTTGTAGACCAATGTTACATTGTTGTTAATTTACATGACGTCTGCACTGGGACATACAAGTGTTGAGGTTGTTGAGGACTCTTCCTATCAAAGTTCCTGTCCATAATGCCTAAAATACACAGATTTGTATAATTTATTTTGTGTAGTAACAGCTAAAAGTCTAGATTTTCCCTGCACCTTTGACTGTGTCAAAGTATCATTATATTAAACTCACTGGACTTGCTTTGTCCAAAATCTTAATGCTTTCTGCAAACTGAAATATTTGGATAAGACTTTTATGGCTTCATCATACCATTGAATGGAAGTATTCCACATGCTTTTTGTATCCTATATGATATTTTACTTTCACAACGGTATATCTGGTTAAGCTGCAGTCCTCTACATTCAATAAATAATATGCCACTTCATAGAGGACATATTAAGCAGTGGTCTAATTGATTCAGTAAAATTCCATTTTATTTATATCACGACAAACCACAACAAAAGTTTTCTGATGACACTTTATATGTAGATTAGGTGGAGAAACACACTGTTTAATTAAGAAAAGTAAGAGTCAGATGTCCTGGCTGTGTATCTATTAGCATGTGTATATTAAACAGAACCATTTTCAGTCTATAAACCTTGTATATTTTACACTCCGTGACAAAATTAAATGAGTGAAATGTAATTTGTTCCAATGTGAAAAATTGATTATTGACTTGGATGTACAATATTTGCACTTACTTATTTTATTAGTGCACGTCAACAAAATATATTTATAGTAATTTTCTCTATTAATGTATAGGATTTTGTGCATTTCAATTGTTTTTTAAAGTGTTCTGCTTGTTTACTTGTTTCTCTGTTTCGATTCGTATCACTGCGAACGCCATCATACTTCTACACGATTCTATGCGGGCGCTGCGGTACTACACCGCCACCTGGTGGTCACACCTGGGAACAGCTCCTGCTCGGTGTTCATGTCTGGTGAAGATGGCGACCGGAGTCCTTCAGAGAGTTAGCAGCAGCTTGGGTCAGGGCAGGGCCCGCTCTGCCGGACACCTGGTCGTCTGGAGCAGGTCGGCTAGTAATCAGTGTGCATGTTTCTCCTGTTTAGGCTTTAATTCAGAACATGTTAGATTTTTAATAAGAGATGTCTGCATTGGCTATGATGAGCGTGGGCAAGCTAGCCCTTGTATGTGCTAGCCAGTGTCCAGTAGCCTCCAGCATTAACTAAACTACTGGAAACCCATCACCTTTGACAGGGTTACTCTACGATTCGCAAGGGTTACTTTACGTATGTTTGATGCTGAGAGTGAAAGGTGGGGTTTTTTTGTTCTTACGTTGGGGAACTTGTCAAATGCTCAAGGTCAATTTGGTACTTTATTGCAAAATGTCACTATCTGCCCAGGTCTGAGGTGTGTGAAAACAGAGACACACTCAGATCACGAGTATCGCATGTTCTTCATGATTACTGCGTGTGTCCTACATTCACCAGAGGGTCTGACATGCCATTACTTTGTTTATCATCGATAATAAGTGAGCTAGTCTTTTAAGGTAGAGCATCAAGATTAGGCAGCTGCTCCTGAAAGACACTGGTCAGTAGGTGTTTTATGTCTGTTTCCAGGGGGGTTGCAACGTCAAACAGCAAAAAGAGAGAAGACAGCTGGTTCAAATCACTGTTTGTGAGGAAAGTTGATCCCAGAAAAGATGCACATTCAAACCTACTTACCAAAAATGAGGAGAGTAACCTGTACAAAATTCAGTGTAAGTTTATTTTACAAGATTTGCACTCATGAATTATCTCTCCTAAAATCATGTATTAAGTACACATCTTTTTTTTCCAGTCCATAATGTCAAGCCAGAGTGCCTGGATGCATACAACAAACTCTGGTAAGTGTTATTTAACATAATTGCCCAAAACATGCCGAATGTTGTTAACCTGTAGTTCTGCTGAGGTGCTGCCAGCAGTAGTGGAAATGTGAGACTGGAGTGTTGTGCCATTAGAATTCACAGCAGTCTATTCCTGTGAGCTGACTGACACTCGGGCGTGACTTCTACAGACTTCACTCATACCAAAGATGTCTGGATGTTCTTGCAGTTTGAGGGGTTAATTGGGGTTCCGTTATGTTAGACTAGACAAATATGACGTTCTAAAACTATAGTCATCCGTGAATGAAGTGTAAGTTATTATTAATGAGTGGAACTGTCTCCTTCGTCACAGTGAAGATGTTTTGCCCTCCATCCATGCTGATAAGTACTACCCCTGTGAGCTGGTGGGCACTTGGAATACCTGGTATGGAGAACAAGACCAGGCTGGTAGGATTACAAACGTCAACACACAGCTTTATGCGGTCTAGCGAGTCCATAATCTGCAGTCTCGCAAATCTGCAAGCATTTACTCTCTATTGACGGACACACTCGTGTACCAGTAACCAGCAATATGTTTTAAGTTGCAGCACACACATTTTATCCAGTTGACTTGTATACCTGATGTTAACTTTTAATGCAGATTCGTTAGTGATTACTCCGTCATTGTCTTGTCCAGATTTTCTGTAAAAATGTCAGTCAAGACAACAATTTTAAGAATTTATAAGACTGACATCTTTGTGTTTAAAGTGACATTGCACTGCTTTCTTCTGTAGTTCATCTGTGGCGTTACAGAGGAGGTTACCCAGCTCTGACAGAGGTGATGAACAAGCTAAGGCAGAATAAGGTAAACGCCCTTCACATTCATCTTGTAGGGATCGCCCTTATTTAATTCCTTTAACTACAGTGTCAGTAAAGCTATTGATTCACGTCCATCCTCTGGTAGGAGTTCACAGAGTACAGGAAGGAGAGGGGGAAGATGCTGTTGTCTCGCAGGAACCAGCTTCTGCTGGAGTTCAGTTTTTGGAACGAGCCGGTCCCCAGAGAGGGTCCAAACATCTATGAGCTCAGGTCCTACCAGCTCAGGGTGAGTACTAAAGCAGCTGTTTATCTTTGTTACATGCAGCTCTACAGGTGTTGGCTGTTAGCAGCTGCGAGACCTGTGCTGAAGATAGATCTGGGCCGATGTGAAAAGTTTCACACTCCTTTGGTATTAATCTAAACACTGATTCGGACTGATGTATCAGACGTCACCACTAGGTGTCACATATCACACAGCAGTGGAGTGGAGGAGGGTCCTCGTGAACAACTGCCACTCTTCTGTCATTTGCATAACTGCTGACATTTAAGTGACTTACTGGATAAACTTTTGCAACTTTCCAGGCAGGACAGTCATCAGAACGTCAGTGCAAGCTTCTTTTCTGTCCTTGTGGCTTCCAGCAGTGAGGCAGAGGAACATTAATCTGACACAGACATGAGGAAGCAGCTTTTGAAAGATACTGTGTTGCTTCAAAAGTCCTGCGTGTTCTCTCTCTTTCAGCTCTCGCCATTGCGGCTTCACACCTAGTAAGCCTGCGTGATGTAATTTGAAAATATGTCCTGAACCGAAAGTGATCCATACTTCCTCTTCCTCACCTTGAAGAGGGCCAGGGCTGGGTCATATGACCAAAGTTCAACCATTCTTTTGTCAGTTCAAACCAAGTCAACCCAGGTTGATTTCAGGTCATGAAAAATTCAGGACTTGGGTCACAACCCCGTACTGAAATGTAACGTTTAGCCCACATGCTGGACATGATGAGGATTTGCTCATCATAATTAGCTAACGTGATCTAGTTCACTCCTCAAATGAGAAGAAGAAGAAAAAACAAACACTCCAAATTGCAAATCATGGACTACGTACCCAACGCGTGCACTGTTGTTCAGTTTACCTTTGTATCAAAACAGAAGTTGGATGGCCGGCTGTCCTGCTCGGTGTATCATCATCACGTCTTCCTGAGAGCGCCCTTGCTTGATGGAGAACGTCTCTCTTCCCCATTATGGTTGTAGTCACATGCATGATTCTGTAACCTCTGAATAATCTCCACCCTCTCAGAACGGAGGATGTGTAGTGACCTTGTGTGCTCGGCATATTGGTTGATCGCCAACCACCTTCGTGCTTTCTGACTGTGGAGCTTCATGTACAGTGAAGCCCTGCAGCCGCCACATTTGTGCACTCAAAGGTTTCTGAGCCAAAGTCATTGAGAACATTCAGATGAGGTTTCGCAACGAGCACCGAAATGGTTACTTGTCATTGGAAAAAAAAACCTATCAGTGGGTTTTTCTGGACTTTGGATGACATTATCTATCTATAAACATGAGTTTTACCTTGATAACAAGTAAAAAGTATAAATCAGTCTTTGTCATGCCTCAGACTCGCTGGGCCAGCTCCTGCAGATTAATCTGACAAACAAAACTCTCTTATTCCCTGTGAGAGAAGATGAATTCAGGGTATTACATCTCCCAGCTAAGATTAAGTCTTAGCAGCGCGTTTGTTTGTTTTAATCACCAGCGAATGATTGAAGAAGGCTTAGGACATAGTTGTTGTTATTACAGCTCATCTTTGCAGTAAGAAAAAACACCAGCGCTACGAGTCTGCAATTTATTTACAACATTTTCTCTAGAAAGGAGAGGGAAGGGTGTTTGGATATCATCTTGTTTGGAAAAAGCACCGAATGATGTTTCATTGCAATAAGTAATCTTGTTTTCTCTCCTGCAGCCAGGAACCATGATCGAGTGGGGTAATTACTGGTAAGGAAGCATGAATTCAAACTGTGATCACAGCGCACACGAGCCATGTCCCATCACGCCTCCATTAATTAATTAGTCCGCAGAGAGGAACTATTTTGAAGCGCTATTTAACATGCGCTCAAGCCAGGATTCAAATTCAACTGTGGTTTCACCACAAATAATTCAGGATAATAATGAACCTGGAGAGATCGGCTCCTCTGGCTGACAACACAGATCAGTCGTGGACATGTTGACTTTCTGCACACTCCCATTGGTGTGTTTTGTTGTACTCGTTCAACCAGTTTTTTTTTCCCCCCGTTTTATCTTTTTATTTTACCCGGTTACATATAAACACGTTCTGCAATCACAGCTGCGTTTTACCTCGCTGTTGGTAGTTTCCAAAGTTTCACCTCGCTCTCAACTGTTGCTCCCTCTGTCACACTTCGAGTTATCAAAGTAGTCATGATTCATGCATTGTGCAGTTTCTATATATGGAAATGGGACTCAAATTTCATGTAACTTCTCATCATTTCGCTCCCTCCTATGTGTGAGTTAAATATTTGTCGCTGAGTGACGGATCGTTCCAAGACCAGAACACGTATTCTCAGAACTAGTTCTTTTCTCCAGTTGTGTGTGTACCAGTGGTTGTTCTAATGAAGCAAGTCAGCAGTACATTGTCTGAAATTTAAGACTCAACCCCAAAAACTGATGTGTTGAGGCTTCTCTTCAATACTGAACGTTTAGTTTGGGATAGAAGTGGGTATTACCACGTGCAGTAATGTCTCGTAACTTGTTGCAACAATTTTGGGGGTTTTATCATTTGTTACGCAGAAAATTATTGAAAATTTGATCAATAGAAACAGTGGAAGATCTTTCTAAACTACTGCATTGAGTCACAAAAACCCTGAGGAACACCATAGAAAAAAAACCTGTCGCATTTGAAATCAGTGTCAGTTGAGGGTTCTTTGTAGACCACAGCTGTAAGGTACCTTTGAAAATACTTTAAAGGTAATTGAATTTGACTTAAGAAGACGTAGGAATCCCGCAGGGGCTGAAACCCCTCCTCAGCTACAGCAACAACATGCTTTTACGAAACAAGAGAGCAGTTGAACAGTGAATGAATATTTTTCAAGTCAAGTTATTAGGATTTGAAAAGGTGCGTGTTTGCTTTGGGGCGATTTAATGGATGTAAAACATTCCACTCCCACCAGCCTACTTGTGTCTCATGTAACTGGCCAGTAATGAAAGTAATAAAATTAACAATGTTGAGTATTGAATCAAAAAATGGTCTGGAGTAAATAAGATGTTGGCATTCCTCTTTGCACACGCGCCAGATCTTTGTTCATGGCATAAATCAGAGAACTGGATCACATGATTAGAGGATGAATATCATCCCGTTATTTTCAGTATCAAACAGCTCATTTCAGCAGGATATGTCACCATGGTAACTAAACCAGTTCGGCAAAATCACTGCAGAGCAGGTGAAGATTAGTCAAAGCTGGGTTTATGAAATAAGTTGATAACCACCTTTGTGACACCTTTCACCGGGACTGTTTGTTTGGGCGCATCATGTCAGCTACCTCATAGCTGTCCTTGAACTTGCTCGGTGATGCAGGCATTGTGACCGGCGTGGTTCTTGTCTGCAGGGCCAGGGCCATCGGATACCGCCAGCACAACAGAGAAGCTGTGGGAGGATTCTTCTCTCAGATTGGCAACCTCTACATGGTTCATCACCTCTGGGGTAAAATCACACTCTAACTTCCTGCTGAAATTGAATTTAATTATTTAATTATTCATTATTCATTTTACTGACTTGTTCTCGCTCTTAGTGTTTGTGAGAATGTTGGTTTGGTGTATTTGCTGATATGATTTAGGTATTCAAAGCTGCTCTAATTGTTTCAACAGTGAACCAGGGCAGTTACTTGTCTTCAGATCTGTCAAAATGAATGCAATCATTAGTTGAGTGTGGTTTGTTGGTTGCAGCCTACAAAGACCTTCAGTCCAGAGAAGACACGAGGAACGGTGCGTGGCAGGAGGAAGGCTGGCATGAGGTGGTGTATTATACAGGTGAGCAAAAATAAGAAGCAAACCTGTGAAACATTGGACTTCTTTCCCACGTTTTCCTCTTGTGTAACAGGAAATTGAAATTCTTAGTCCCTTTCAAACTTTCTTGCTGAAATCTATATGAAAAGACTTTGACCTGTGTGAAGAAAGACAATCGTTTCTGAAACTTCTTTTGCTTGCACCTTTCTACAGTTCCTCTGATTCAACATATGGATTCCAGAATTATGATCCCTACAAAAGCTTCACCGCTGCAGTGAAAAGAAACTCCTCGATAACCTGAAATTCAAATGCCTCCCTTTTACTTCTATTGAATTTTAAATCCTGCCAGAGCGTCAGTATCAAGATTTGACCCTTCAGTTCTGCCAAAACAATGTCCCATCTCTTTCCTGGTCTTTGCATTATTTGAGAACGTCACCTGGACAGCTCCATGAAAACTACAAACAGCTTTCAAGGACATTTTTCTTTTGTCAGATTTGGAAGAGAGGCAAGTAAATTCGACCGACTTTAACATTGTAATGGTCCTATTAAGTCCAGTGCCACATTCACACTCCATAGAGAGCGCCTCTCTACGTTTAGGTTGAACCAAAGTTACTTGAAAATAAAGGAGCAGCTGTGTAGATACTGCTCACTGTGCAATGAGTGGCTGTTTATTTAATATACATTTGGAATAGTATGGGTTTGTTGTTTTTTTTGAGAAATAGCACTTTGTGAGCTATGCCACCGCTGAGCGAACTGAGAAACTCTAATCATGAGAACTGTACTTCTGTTACAAAGTGTACAAGGTGGTGGAAAATGTTAACCTCAATTTGATGTATTTGAGGTGGATTATAAATCAATATTCTTTTTTCCTTTCATTTGCTCAATGTGAATGGTTTTTGGTTTTCCTATCATGGTAATGTTTCTTGTTGCTGTGATTGTATCTTTGTTCTTGTGAAGACAGCATGCCTGGTTTTAAAAACTGTTTTTAAATCCTCTTTTTGTTGGACATAAACCTCTATGATCACTCTAAAACCACATGTTATTTGGGCAGTTATGCTGCTGCGTATTGTTATATGAAATTTTATTGTCAAAGGAAGCATGTTTATCTTGTCTTTGTTTCGAGAGGGAAGGACAAGAACTCAGATTAAAGCAATTCAAGCGACATTTTTGACAACGTGTTTAATTCTGATGTTCTTTTCAGGACTCAGTTACATGACGTTTCAATTGCTCATTGCACGTGCCATTATATGCCGGCGTTGTATTAGCGTACCTAAAATCTGACGCTGTAAGTGCAAAAACACTCAAATCTAACTTTCACATGACTGTTTTTCTTAAATTTCTTCTAATATAAAAATCATAACGGGAACACCCCCCTTGAAGATAAAATTGGTCTCACTATTGTAAACATTTTGATTAATTATAAAAATCTATTGACAACAAGGGAAATGTGCACTGGAAAAAAAAAATCAGGGGGCACACCCGTTGGGTGCAAATATAAAATTAGTAACAGTGCTCTTGTGGCATCTTTAGATCTTCTCCAGTTCCTTCAGCAGCTCTCCAAAACTTGTGACGTACCACAGAGACATCTCTTTAACCTGCGGCCTGATGACGTTGCCACCAAATCCGATAAATGCACTCTGGAAGGGGAAAGAAATGCACCAATCATGTTTCATCCATCAAGTGTGAATGTGTAAACCAGTGTGACAGAAGTACCACTTACAGCAGGAGGGCAGGCCTCTAGATCGGTGGCGCCGTCTCCAATCATCACCACAGTCTTGAAGCCATATTGTTCCTTCAGCATGCTGATGACCTTTCCTTTTCCGCCACTCTCGGCTGTGGGCTGACTCTCATCGAAGCCAGCGTACTCTCCTGAATCACAAGAGACAGCTGCTTTGGAGAATGTGGCAGCAGAACAAAGATTTTATTCAAGAAAAGTCACACTAACTAACCGTTGAAGTAGAACTTGAGTCTGTTGGCGAAGACGTGATGTAGAGGAATGTTGAGCTGAGTGGCCACGTGTTCAACGATGCAGCGGAAGCCACCGGAGATGAGGAACACCTTTATATTGCGCTGGTGGAGGCGATCCACAAGCTCCCTGGATAGACACAAGGCCATTAACAAAACAACTTTGATGCATGAATGTTGTGTCACAGAAATCACGCTGCTAACAGGAAGAGAAGTTCGGTAGGCAGAGCGGTTTTCACCATATTGAATGGATCTTTGTGAACATTTAATGGCTTCTTCCTCTAACCATGCTACATCCCAGGAGCTGTACATATAAGGGAAATTTCACCATGGCCCACTGCAGTTGTCAAATTGTAGAATATTTGATAAAGGCTACTTGTGTGATGAAATGACATAATGGTTAAAAATTCCCTGCCCATCAGATTCAGCAGACAAAGCGTGTTGTTTGATACAGATTCATGTAAAAGCAGATCATTATCACTTGCAGATTTTTTGCAGTCAAGGAAAATGACAATGTACAATTGTCCACTAACATCACAAATCATAAACAATTACAATATCAGTCGAAGAAAAAGCAAATTTGATTTTTTTCAAAATAATATTTAGTTTTAAAGGTGATCCCTAAGAAAATATTGATAAACCCAATCTCGTGTGTGTAGCATCCACCTGAAATAAAGTCAAAATAGTCACAAAAAAGCTGAAAAAAATAAAACTTCACTTTAAATGTGTTCCACTGCACTTATGAACTACATTAAAAAGCCCATTTTATGCTTCTAGACATGCATTTCACCGCTGGAGCATAATCCCAAACACAGTACTTTGGTGTCTTCTTGAAGGCTTATTTATAGAATCTTCAGATCCAACAATGCTGCCTTTAGGAGTCAAGTATGTTCAACAGTAAGTGACTTGTCAGACCGGTTTCTCAGATTTACACACGTTTGATGGACAGACACACTGACAGCCTTTAAGAAGAGGAGTGAATCTGGAGTAACTGAGGCACCAGGTTTTGCTTTGTATGGAATGACTAATGCACATGAAGAGTCAAACTTCTGGTCTACCTGATCCCTGGAGTCAGCTGCGGTGGGTGATCTGTGATCAGTTTGTTCACTTGTTCTCTGGAGCATCTAATGATGGAGAGTCGATCAGTCAGGGCTGTTTTGAATGTCACCGAGCCACCCATAGCTTTACGAGTCCTGAAATACACAAATAAAAAAGTGTAAAAATTTTTTTTTTAAAAAAAAGGACACTCCTCTTGAACATTACCCCAGCAAATCTTTTGGCTACCAGTAAGTGCACACATACATTTCAGTGACTGCATCCCCAACACCACAGAATTTGGCAAGTTCATCAATGCCCTCTTCTTTGATGACTGTGCTGTCCACATCGAAACACACCGCGTCTGCTCTTCGGAAGAGCTCCTTAGTCTGTGACAGTGTGGTCATGGTGCTGAGAAAATCAGAATTCACATGAGAGAGACACACACACACGAAATAAGAAAAAGAGAAAAAGCTGAAATGGCATTTCAAGGGCGCTCTGATAGCACTGATTTCAGGAGAATCCTAATGAGACAAGAGTGGCAACATTCGGAAGTCATCTGAGCGTAAATCTAATAGTTGTTTTGCAGGGCCCCGAGCCAGTTACGACCAGCAGCTGCAGTAACTCTTTGTCTAACTAAGCCTTGAATGCAGTGGATGTCTTATAACCAGTGAAGCATCAAATACTTCCATTGACTCAAATATCCATGTTTACGTTTCTGCATCGACAGGACTCAACTTGAATAAACACGTGACCCGGCTCGGTCATGTGTGTCAAAATAGTGTTATATAAAGCAGCCAGCCTAAACAAAACATACGAGAAGCCTTAGTGGACATCATCTACGGGAGTTGCGTCACCCCAGGACATACACACACACTCACTCATTATCGAGACCCTGTAGCAGGGAGCCGGCAGGCAGAAGACACACTTAGGAGCGACATAACTTGGTCATAACTCTAGCTTCTACTTATCTGGTGTCACACGCTGAACAAGATGATAATGCAAAAAAAAAAAAAAAGAGACTTTAAATGCATCTGTTGAAGAGGGTTGTAAGCTGTCATATTTGCTAGTTATTAACGCTATTCGCACTGACTTACGCTGCCCTGCGTGCGGAAAGACTCCGCCTGCAGGACCAGGTTCCCAGGTTAGAAAACGGTTTTAGAAGACGCGGGTTATCCGCTCGTACTTACTGATGAGGGCAGCGTTGGTAAGGCACTTGCAGCAGCTTCAGCTTCAGCTTCAGCATTAGCAAAACATTAACTGGCTCAGCGAAGAAGAAGAGCGGGTGCCGGACCAATCAGAACGAAGCCGGCGAGAGACCGCCCCCTTACACTTCCCTGACGTCATCAACATTTTCTCATCTTGACACATTTCTGATAAAGCTGTTCTTATTGCACAAAATGTATTGCCGGAAACTTCCACAGTCGCATAATCAACCCCCCCCCCCCTCTTACTCACATCCGGAAGAACATGTTCGCGCTGTGTAGTGGCTCATTTCTCTACTTACAGAGATGGATGGATCTGGCCAGGAGCCACGATGATGCTGCCAATGAAAACTGTATATATTCCCAATAATGCAGTATTTGAAAATGGCCCCTTTGTCTATTCAAATGTTTTTTTTCCGAAACTTAGAAACACGGTGTATGTGTGTGCATTTTATATTTAATGCTCATGATTTTCTGGCTGAGGAACACTTCCATATTAACTGAAGTCACTTAAGTTATAAGATTTCCCAAAACGATCAAACAGAACGAAATTATCATTTAACCTCCAGGCTAAATCCCAACAAAAAGGTGTTCATTTCAGTCTTCCTGCAATCGATTTGTTTTTGTTATTATTTATTTATTCATCCTTATTTCTTTTCTATTTGCCGTCATTTGTGGCGTACTTCATTTTTTTCATATTTACCCATTTTGGAGCCGTTTTTGTTGTCATTTTTTAAAAAATTATATTATCTGTTTTAAAGCCCATTTAATCTACTTTAGTGACATTTTCAAATCCAGTTGTCCAGACAACCCTCAATGTTGATGCAGTAATAGACGTTTTTACTATACATTCCATCTCAGAGTGCAGCGGTAATACATAAATTGCCTCCACAGACAAGAAGAAGAAGAAGAAGAAGAAGAAGAAGCAGAAGAAGAAGAAGAAGATGAAGAAGCCGCCACAGTGGATGCCAGCTACCTGATTGGTTTAGGGTGAAGATTGGCGTATACACCAGCCAATCAGACAACACTGTACTTGTCCGACTACTTACCGACCCTCCCTTTATCACCACCAACTCCGGTGGAACAGCAGAATTTACGAACAATCGTGAACAGAAAATGCAGCTCCATACTATTATGATTTGTCTGAAAGGAACGCACCTAAAAACCGTGAGTTTCAGTTTCTGGTGGATGTAAATTCATAATCCAACTAGGAGACGTCGGTTTGCCTTTGAACACGTGCTAGCTTTTAGCCTGAGAGCATGTCGTGCGACACATGCAGAGGCGGTGTTGGAATCCTTCTTAAGTTAGCTTCTACTTTATTAAATACTTCTCTAATGTTTTTACTAGATTTTTTTTCTAATGTTTATTTTCACCGTCTAGTTTATGTTGCAGTCCAAGCAAGGCATCGACATTTAAGATGAATTCAAGCTACAGTCTGAATTCGCTCAGTTTATGCTAGCTAGTATGCTCACACTTAAACGACTGTTGCTCTTGTCCCAACAGCATCAGACGACTCTTCAGATGGACTGGCCTTCAACATGCTAACAGCGGAGGATTCCTCTTCAGCCCTTCATGTGGCAAAGGGGCTATAGAAAAAAAAAACTGACGTCATCGTGCCAACTCTTCAAGTCGGCACATGAAATGGTAACTATTTAATTATCACAACATGCATTTGGATGCATGGCCGAATTCTGTCTTACTCTTTAAGTAGTAAGTACAGTCAGACACCATGCTAAATTAGTTTTCACATACTGACTTAAACAGGAAAGCAGCTTTTATCACCCAGCTCATTCTTATGTCAGAGTGAATACAGTAACCTGCTTATGTAATTGGAATGACAAATAATATTTAACCATTAAAGAAATATGATGGCGGGATATGTTGGCTCGCACAGGATTCTCTCTGGCAAAGTTTAAATGTCATCACATTTTAAGAACGTGAGAACCCATAAAACCGTAAATCTTTGATTTAACTAAACTGTTACATAACCTTTTTTATGTTCTTATTTATTCCAGGAAATGAAGGGTGCCTATTCATGGAGATCCTGACCTGAAAAGACTAAGGATGGTAATATTTGCACACACAATAACATCGTTAGATCAGCTCTGCACTCCCAGTGAGGCATGGCAGAATTCTGTTCCACCTCACCTGTGGTAGAGACAGTCAGACACCATGCAAGAGTCTTGTCTCATTTCTGTTTAGTGACTGGCGTGTTGCCCTCAACCTCACTCCACCTGTACAGGAATGAGTACAGTTCTACACACTAAAGCTGAAAACTGCTCTGCAATAATCCTGATGCTTCTGGTTTAATATTGCCTGCTACATGTTTCAGGGGGACCAGTGGTCAATGTGTAGCAGGTATTTGGGAAAGCTATCCAATGGAAGAATGACTTTCACATGCGGTAAGAGCAAGACAATGAAATATCAGGATTATTGGTGCACTTTGTTTTGGTAAACCTGGTGTTTTTCACTTTTGTCTGCAGAGGAGAGATGGAAAGCAGTGCAACAAATAGCAGTTTTCCATGAGGACTTGAAAGATGGTGTGAATATTAAGAGTGCAGCTTTCTCCTCCTAATAAACTTTGGATGCTGTTGACAATCAGTCTTTTTCTTTGGAGTTTTTTTTTTTTTATTAAGATTGAAGAAGCTTCCACAAACAAACAAATACAGTTTAGACAGTACAATTTCAATCATCTAATACATTTATTACACAAATAAGGCTCTAATGCAAATTTGTAATAAATAAATCCATGACAATCAATTCAATCGTGCTTTCACGACCTTCCCATGAAGCTTTTTGTCAGTTCAGTATATCGCATCCCTCTCAGTGATTAAACAGCCACACAGTACATCCAAGTATTTTCAAGTATGCAGGCTGACCGTTCTTGTTACAGTGTGTGTGTGTGTGTGTGTGTGCACTTTGGATGTTTAGTCAACACTTTACCGTTCAAAAGAAATAAGAACCTCCAGGGTGTTATAACTGATAGAAAAAACTGTAACATGGATCATGTGAGCATTATTAAGCTTTAAGTATCTTTGCATTTCAAGCAAGTGAAACACATGACATCACACTTGACTACTTATAAATAACTTAAAAGTTCCAATTCACTAAAAGATACAAGGGGACACAAGTGCCCATCTTGCACATGGGAGCAGTACTGTTTTCTTGATAACATGAGGTGGCTACTGGCTCAGTTTGTGGTGCAGAGGCATACAAAAACTGAACTTCTATCTTACACCAGTAAATTTACTCTAAGTAAAGGTAAAATGTGTCAGTGGTATTGCTGTTCAGGTCTGGTTTACCACAATGCAGTTCCTGAGGTAAAACATAAGAGACCAAATTCAACTTTTCAAAGGAAACAAGTTCTCCACCTTGAAGAAAAACTTACATCCACATTGTCAGACAGAAGTCGGTTAAGAGTTACCAGATGTGTTGGATGGGTTCATCCGCCTCCGCAGCTATCGACAGCAGGATAGCCTTGGGAGTGTTCTCGAAAAGTGCTGCTCTGTTCTGAGTTTGGCCCTTCTTGACCCAGTGGCCGTAAATCTTGAACGCACATGCGTCGATGAGCTTGCGAATGGGTTTAACAGCGTACGGGTCGCTCTTGATCACGTCCTTGGTGACAGGCTTGGCTCTGCGGTAGTTGCAGTATATTCGCATTGTTGCGAGCACAGTCATGCAGATGACCTGATGGACAGAGTTTAGTCAAGGTCAAATATATTACGATACATTTTGATGTATATATCTTGATTTATTTTTCCCAAATAAACAGATGTTTTTGAGAATGTACGAATATCATGATTTTATGGAGAGTCATGGACGATTCATGGTATTTGAGAGGTAAAAACGTGTCTAAATCCTGGAGTTAATTAATAGGCACCTCATGTGGTAGACATGGTGTACACCAGAAATTTTATGATTGAAACCTCGCCTACCACACAGTCATACAATGAGTTTGTTTTAAATCAAAATAAGACAAAAAATTCCTTAGGTGTTTAGTATATATATTAAATATATATTTAATTTATCTGCATACTACTGATTCTATGCGTAGCCAACTGACTGAGCGGCTAAGCTGAAATGCGCCTGTGCAGCGTCTATAATGTCTTCACTCATGTCTCAACGGACTCTCAGTTATGACATATTGGAGTGATTTCATTCGAAGAAATAAGCTCTGAACTGTTTCCAACAGACTCAAACTGATGTCTGTTTGCTTTTTGTGTATATGTACATTTTTAAATTACAATACATTGGAACGTTGGGAAGAAGTTGTAACATCCATATTGCGTGTATATGTCTGAGGATGGCGATGGTCTCACCTTGAATCGCCTGTACGGACTGAACTGCCTGACTTCGTCTACCTTGTACTGGGAGAAGAAGGGATGGTTGAGAGCATCTTGAACTGTGTAACGCTGAAGAGGATCTACCACCAGCATCCGGGAGATCTGAGTAAACCACAGGCAGAAAAAGTTGTATTGTCTAATTTCAACTTGAACCCACCCAGGGTGAACCCCGCCTCTCGGCCAATGTCAGCTGGAATAGGCTCTGGCCCCTCCGCAACCCTTAATGGATAAGCGGTATAGAAAATGGACGGATGGATGGAATTTCAACTTCACAATACCTTTAACGTTTCACGATTACTTTGTAATTTGATGTATTGGCATTAAAAACATGACCAAAACACAGAAAGTGGCTACAAAACGGCTCACCAAATCTTTAACTGTGTCTGAGCGATCTTCCCATTCTGGAGACGAGAAGTCATATGTCCCTGCCAAGATCATACGCAGCATCAGCATCTGTTTCCTGTGCCAGAAGGGTGGAGAGCCGGCAAGAAGCGTGTACATGATCACTCCTGAGCTCCATCTGCAAGTATAAACCCGAGAAGAATAAAGTTCACAGTCTGTTCACAGGAGCTTTCATATCTGCCACTCATCGGCGACTGACGAGTTGGTGTCAGATCCAATCCAAAATAAAATAAACATAAAAAAATGAATTAAATGTTTAGAGGATGGCAAACAAGCTAATTTCAATGGGTGTACAATACAATCAATAGAGCAATATATTGTGTTTTTTTTTTTTTTACCACACTGTATCGATCTTTGTTCCTGTAGTGTCGACATGCCATCCTAATATGCCATAATAAAATTGTATTGTTATGTTATGTACAGTTATTAGTCAGTATTTTCAACAGGCTTCACTGCTGCCTCTATAGTTCGGTCAAAGCATCTGACTTCTGTCTGTCACGTGCGATGTTTGTCTCTGAGCACGCACATGTCCGCAGCGGTTCCGTATCCTGCGTGTCCTGCGTCCATGGAGCACTCGATGATCTCAGGAGCCAGATAACCAGGAGTCCCACACACTTCTGCATTAGAGATGGTCACAACAAAAGCTTTAACTATTCCAACAGAGCATATGTCTTAGGAAGATGGGGGACTTTTAGGGTTATATTTATTCCACATGCAGAAGATGTTCGTATTTTGTTCAATATTAATGAGTGTAGATAGCTTGCGCAAATTAATTGAATAGCATCATAATGTGAGACTGTGGAAATGCTGTCATTCTGCAATCAATGTCTTGATGGAAGGTTACGCATTGTTGTACTTTCACAGTTGCACAATTTTAAAATTTCTGCTGTCAGTACATTGGGTGGGACATGTGAGTGTCTCTCTAATGCAATGGACCACAAAGATGACCCCTGATTTATTTTGTCCATCACAGCATTTCTATTAGTTAATAACTAACTCTCTGCGCTTAAGAAACTCATAAGCCTTTTAAAACTCCTCCTTTCTCCCAAAAGAAGGAGCTCGCTTGAGGGTGTAGGAAATAAGATCCATCTTTCCCAGGATCTTGTCCTAACTTAGAAAATACCATAATACAAATAATTTTCTTAGAATTTCATCAATCTTCGTACTTGGAAGTTTTGTGAATACGATCCCTAATACCCTCCGAGGAGTCCACGTAAAGGTCAATCTACTCTCAGTAATTGAGAGTACAGCAAATAGATCTGAGTGTCTTGTTGCAGCTTAACCTTTGTAGCCTCATGTTGTGCAACCAGAATCATATTCTCCTCTGCCCGCAAGCAGCTGCTGTACTGGTACTGTAGGTCATAAACAGCAACTTTATTCGGGCAGGTCTTCATGTGAAAAGGCTGAACTAAAACCTCCTTTTTCCATATTTAGATGTTTGTCAACTCAACAACAATAGCTTTGGTAAGTGAATCTAGATGGGTTCATCAACTCAGATTTTAAGAAGGAGCAGAGGGCTAAACTATTTCAGGGTTTTCTAAACGGAGGAAGATCAATTCATCGCGCTAAGCTAACTGGCATTCAGACGGTCTTTGAGGGTCTCAGCTCCCTACTACACACACTGAGGACAGACTCTTGTTGTCTAGCTCTGGGAAGGACGGGAATAAGAGCATTTTCCAAACAGATGGTGTGTTTCTTTAACATATGACCTCTATGCCCCCCCCCCCCCCCCCACCAAAATGCATAGATTCTTGGTTGATTTCAGTTCAAGTTTCCACTGACCTTTTAGCTTCTGTCCTGATTGGAGTTGCACTGCGAAGCCAAAGTCGGTGAGTTTGATGTTCATCTCATCATCTAACAGGATGTTCTCAGGCTTCAGATCCCGGTGGACGATATTCTGTGCATGGAGGAACTGGACCACCTCCAGCAGAGCACGCATGATCATCCTGTAACCAACATACAAATCTGGGGTCTATAAAGAAGTGTGAGCACTGACTGGTTTGTGAGGAACTACAAAGCCTGGAAAAAGGGGATCAATTATGCTTGCTGACCTGGTTTCCTTCTCACTCAGAGTAACTTTCTCTGTGAGGTAGTCAAACAGTTCGCCCCTCTTCATCCTGGTTGACAGAAATGGGTCAACTCAAAGTTCAGAGTATTTGTGAAATGGTTTTATGCACAAATTTATTCTTTTGTGTGTCTATTCTGTTGTGCAGACTCACAGGTCAAAAATTAGGAAGAAGAAGGCGTTGGACTCATAGCAGTCTTTCAGCTGTACTGCAGTGGAGACATTTTAGGAACTTTTAGTGAGACACATAGTTGTGCTCCATGTGAATCAGTAGATATGAAGGACCAGCACTTGCCCCGACAGACCTCTCCGCAGGTCAATGGAACAACAGTTAAATAAAGTTGCTTCAATTCAAAAATGCGCTTACTGATGTTGTCCTGTCCGCAGACTTTCTTGAGGATATCAATCTCCTTCTCTGTCGCCTCTCGGATTTCCTCAATCTCCTGGGGGGTCATTCTGTCCGAGGGAGTGATGTCAATGATCTTCACCGCATATTCCTCAGTTGTTCTCTTGTCAATGCAGCGACGGACCACGCTGCTCACCCCCCTTTAGGAGGACGAGAAGAAGCTGTCTTACCAAAGAGCTTTCTTCAGAATGATGTGTTTGTACAGCTGTTGGTGTGTTTGTGTGCTTTACACAGCGGAATAAAAGTCAGATGAGAAAATAGTTTGTTTTTTAGATGATAGATGTTACCGCTCCAAATGAATCCGATTATTGGACAAGTAACTTTATTCTACAGTTCCTCCCGTTTCCTGTGGATTTTTCACAGTATTGTTTGTGTGGACAGTGTCTCATCCATGTTAATTAATGACTTATTCATGCGCACCACTGGTTTTATATCTGTTCAATCAAACAAATAATTCCCTGCAGACACTGAAACATCAGAGGAAACAAAGCTGAACTTCCCTCCTCCATTTGTGGACCAGACCGAGCCTTATTAAGAATACTAGCACACCGTCCACACATCCGGTGACCTCATGACCTGCATGTACGGGGAAAGGGAGTGAAATTGCGTAACCTGACCACGGAGGCCAACTCTGAACACTAAACCTTTGTCCCAGAAATGCTGAAGTTCGTGAATGCAGCGACACTGTGGCTTATATAACAGCACCACCGTCTGACAGCTGGTGGGGAATGACAATGAGCTGGTCCTGGCACTGCTGGCATTTGTTAGGGATTTCCAGGAAACTACTCACATCCATTTCAACTGTCAGTGAATTAAAATGACGGATTCTGAACTGCAAAAAAAAAAAAAAAAAAGTAAAATAATTTTTTCCAACCACATGGACTAAAAACAGCTTCAGTGGGACTTTTCTGTTCAGTGAATGTGTTCGTGAAAGGATTTCTTTTTATCATGTGATGTGTTTTATGAACATACCGTCCCAGAATCTCCTTGGGTTCATACTTGTCATAGAACTCCTGGGCTCCCACCCAGTCGGGAATTTCCTCCTCTTTGGTCATGATGGAGGGATGCTGGTTCACCACCAAGGCAACACAACTGCTCTCTGATTACAACACACTATTGGCAGAAACAGTTTGTGTCAAATGTTTTTTTTCTTCTTCCTTCTTTTCTTTAGCAACTTTAGTGACAATCAGGGAAGGAAGCAGATTTATGACCCAATCACACACACTTGTAATATATTCAGTCTTGAGGTATCTCCCCATCTATTGGGTGGATTCAGATTGATTTTGCAGGGAAATTCACAGAAATTCATGCCCCTCATACCACAAACCCCGCCATCGTCTTCAGCTCCATCTTACAGTTGACCTTTCAAAGTCTAATAGATGCATCACCTTGAAACTGAAAAGAGCAGACATCCAGACAAGGACCCCCTAAATAATTTGAGTCAACAGCTGACATAGAAGGACCAGCAGGTCACTACCTCTTCTACCCTGTCTGGTTCAAGTCTGATCTGTAATATGAACATTAACACAGGAGGAAAGCACATGGGTTCAGAGCTTCTTAGATCCTTTTCAGATCTCAATTACACCAGGAATTAAATCCGGCGTGAATCAGAAATGTCACTATGTGTAAAATAAAAATGATCTTCTCTTCATGTTTTCCTCCATTAAATGGGGTGGGGACAGGGGGCTATTGAAATCATTTTGCCCCAGGCCCAATACTCACGCACGCAAGCCCTGCGTGTATTTGTGGACCGTGGTGCATATTAAATCTTTTAAATAATTTCCTCCAGGGATAATAAAAGAGTTGGACCTGACCGTGCAGACTGATAGCCCACGACATTCATGCGCAGCTCAGTTCTGACAGGAAACATTAACTAAAATGAAATATACAATAAAAATTTAAGTATCGAAGGGATAGATTTATCACATTGTGATGAAAACATGTCTTCGATTTTTCCTTTAGAAGCGTGTAAGTTAAGACACGTTAACTTCTGTTAACACACCTGCACTTGTGATTTCTGTGCAAAAGTAGCTTCGGTCGATTATCTTCGTACTCCAGAGCGTTCAATTTAAAGCATTAAATATTTTTTTTTATATATCGAGTCTGTTTAGACGCCATTGCAAAATAAAATTTAAAAAAAAACAGTAGCCGTCACTTTCCTGTGCATTCGCAGTAAAATAACCTAGCTCTGTCGCACTTACGATTCTGACAGCAGCCGAACCTTTAAGACTTTCCGCCGCAGTTATGGTGGCAGTATCCCCCCGGTCATTATGCGATCTGTGAGTTAATTACAGTAACGCGAAACAATAGCGGTAGAATCCGCTCGGTCACTCACCGTGTCCGGACCCGGTCAGCCCCGCGCGTGAAGGTTATCCATCATTAAAACTCGTGGAGTCTCACAAGGTGGAAGAGGACGATCAGAACTCCGGAGCTGTCGCGGCTTATCGGTGCCGCTGCCATTACGAATGGAGAGCTCTAATGTCAGATGCCAAAAATAAATGGTTGCTTCTAAAGGAGCAGCACTCTCTGAACGCGTGTCTGCACAAAAAGCAGACCCAACTGATCCCTGAAATATCACCCGGCTGCTCTGCTCTCACCCAGACATTTAGAGTCAAGGCTGGCCTACATTGCGTCTGCACTGGTTCAGTATTTAGTCTGGAACACACAGCAGGTGTGAGGCGACCCTTTTCGATTCCAGTAAAAAAAAAAAAAGTAGTTTGACATTATATTCTTATTTTCATGCAGTAAAATAAATAATCACACATAATGTAATTTGTCTTTTCGACTCAGGTGCTTCAACAGATTTTAATCTTCCCACGTTATAAGCAAAATGTAGAAGCTGGGGGTTTAACAAGTAATCATGTCCCAGCACTGCGTGTTCTGGGAGGAAATTCAATCTAAAAGCTCAGAAACTAATGAGACACCACTGAAATCAATCCAAACATGCAACACTAAAATATATAAACATTATTTATAAGACTACGAGCTTGTCTTGAGAAATGAATGCTGTTGCTGTCTGATGTTGGGCTGTAGTCTGTGTTTGTGCGCTTGCCTCCTCCCAGGTTGATGTGTCTGGCTCACGACAGGCCTGTGGAGAGAAAACAAAACAGTTACAGTGATTAACAAAAAAAAAACAAAAACCCAACAACAACACAGATTTGAATTATTTTGCAGTCATTAAACTATGACTGAAAAAATAACTACCCCACCTTGAGGACATAGTGGGTACTGCAAAATTTTACTTCAGCGTGACTTCCACAGTTCAAAGTCATTTGACTATGAGGTCTGGACGACTAGGGAAGGCAAAAAAATGACTCCTGTGTCAAATCGGATCCTTTCCTATTAACTCTGAGATTTGCAAGCGACGACATCTGATTTGTTGAGTCAAGACATTTCCAACCTCTCCACACCACACAAATCTAAGGTGGCCTACAAAGAGGGAAAATTAGGTTGGGGTGACATGACACACACTGAAATCCTACGAGAGCATTCAGGCTGAGATGTATCCGATGAAATTTGATACAGATAATCAGATTTCAAAACACCTACAAATGCGGTTGGAATCCCACCCGTGAAAGTTAGATTTTCGTGGTATTTGACTGTTCAGACAGTCTGTCTACAATCTGGATTTCCCAAAAATATGTGTTGGATCGGCAGTCTTAACAAGTCCAATACACACTTTTGTAAAGCTGCTGTGTGAAATGTGCCATGAACACCAGGCTTCCAAAACAAGATCAATTATTGAATTATTGATCCTTATGCAATCTTATCTTGGACAAATGGACATGTAATTCCATTGTTGCTGCTTCTCCACACCTGAGACTTACCATTACTAAACTTGCACTGTTTGAGCACCTCACTGAAGCCCTCGCAGAGTTTGAGGTCGCTCTGGGACTGAGCACACTCGATGAACTGTCTGAGTTCATAGGAGCAGGCCTGCTGCTGCTGGGGCGCCTCCTGCTGGTACATGGGCTGCTGGTACGGCTGGGCCTGGTATGGCTGGGCCTGGTACGGCTCCTGACACACACACACAAACCGGATCATTAAATATAAAAGCTGCAGTTCATAAGTCACCAGAAAATCAAAAATGAGAGGTTTACTCTGCAAACACACAGACTTTCAAACAGCTGTCAAACTTGCATGACAACATTGTGTTTGGCTGAGATTTTAATGTGTTTCAGTGTCTTGACCCCTGAGATACCCTCTTTTTTAAACATGCTGCTATGTTTAGGGCTGAGCACCAAACCAGTTTTTTTTTTATTGCCACAACCAAACTGCTTTGAAAGTCCCAAGAATCCAAATATCTGTGTCCATTTCCATACCCAGGGAATCAATCTGATTACCATGTGTAAGCCCATGACCCTTCAGCATGCTTTCCAACAATGCTGCCAGTGAGTGGTTGTCTAATGCAAGTTTGTGTATCAGCAAAAACTGCTCAGGGTCACCCCAGAGAGGTTTTGATGTCATCTGTTCTGGTGATTATATCAGGTTTTGGTTAAAAGGTGCACTAATGTTGTTGCCTGACGTCACTTACGTTGACGTTCGTTGTAAATACCAAACAAACAAAGCAAGCTCGCCCCTCCCCGTGTTTCTGTAAATGTCACGAACGTGCGTTGACATCGAAAGTGGATCTGTGCTGCGCTAACGTTGCTAAGATGAGTGAGCGAACTCCAACTGTTCAGTGAGTAAATTTATTTTCTGTCTTTATACAATCTCTTTACCGTATTGGGTTATGAGTTACCGCTGATAGATTTAAAATCATTCTATGAGCTTATGCCAAAGAAACACTTCATGTAGAATTTGTCCTTCCTGGTATCAATGCTAGTGCTAGCTAGGACCCATAGAGTAAGCTAGGAATAACATATTATTACATTGAATAATGGAATGGCTTATCAGTGTCATAGCCACTATGCTACTCAATCAACTCTGCTTTTCCCCAATGTATGCACGCACACCCCCCCCCCCCCCACCACCACCATCTTGTCGGTGATTGGCTGGAGTGTGGTTTATGTTCATGTGCATATCCTGTGTAATCAGTGTTTGTTTGCTGTGTGCGAGCCTTGTGTTGTCTCCAGAGACCAGATTTTTTCACTGTGTAGTCAGGAGGCAGGCAGAAAGCGATTGAAGGGGAGACGCCTGAGGGTTTTATTCAAGAGCATTTTTCATTTCTAAGAAAACCTTCCCAAACTAACCTTGTTTTAACTTATAAAGTTTGATGCAAACAAACACTTTTCCTTATTACTGCAAAGTCGATGTTTGTCTCATTACTAGTTTGTTGCGTCTGCCAACAAACAAACAAACACCTCTTACCCATGACCCAGGCCACCAGTAAAGAGACTAATCCGCCCTGCTGCTATTCCTGTCTGATGTTAGACTAAAGGGCTTTTTATTTACCTGATATGTTACGTCAGGCTTTGCAGGCTCTGAATGTCCTCCACCGAAGCCTCCGGTCATTGCATGGCCGATAGTGTGTCCTACTGCAGAGCCTACTGCCACTCCAGCAGCCGTGGACGCCATCTGGGCAAACATCCCTGGCTGCCTGGGGGCTGCTGGAGCACCCACAGCAGACGGAGGGGCCTGCATTGGTGCCGGGGCGTAAGAAGGGGGGGGTGCAGCTCGTGCCATGGGTGGTGGGGATGGTGGTGCCCGGCTGTTGGGTGAAAAAAATTAAAAGGCCTAATTCAAACAGCATGGTCAACAAATAACACTGCTTTGCTACTATTCAAAGTAATTATGTTAATTACAAGTTGTTTTTTGTAGACAATGTCATATTCTTAAAAAAAAAACACAATATAAAGATATGAATGAAGTGAAACATAGAAGAGGCCACCTTTCACTGACATAAAACTCAAAAACAATGGTGCATGGGGTTACTTGGGGTCAAGGTTAGAAGCGCTAATATCCCGGATGACGTCGCGTTCATCACAGTAACTCCTCCAATATCTTTGAGCATGGACAAGTAGCCTTGTACCATTAGTTTTAATAGAAAATATTATAGTAATAATACATAATAAATAATATATTTATAGTAAGAGGTTTTGGGTTTCAGTTATAAATTGTAAACAAATTAATCAGAGACGGCAAGTTACACGATGACCTTCATTACCAGATGCCATATTTTAAAACTGAGTTTTAAGACAATCAAGAAAGTTCTTGATTTCATTTAAAAAAAAAAATATATATATATATATATATATACACATATATAAAAATACGTTCAAATACAAATGTGTTACTCTTTCGAAGGCACACCATACGGACCAGCACTAGCCAGCAGGTCCGCTAGCCTACACGTTCTCCAACATCCGCAACTCTTCCATATCGAGCGTTACCTGGCTGGAGGGGCCATCCTGGATGTTCGGCTCCTGCTTCCTCTCGGCATTTCTGTCTTTTGTACAAACGACCTTGTTTTAAGATACTGAACACAAATGCTACACTCGCCGCTACTGAGCGTTATCTGCCGACCTTTGGGTACTCCGGAACTTTCTGTGTTACATCATTTGACTACTGTGTAACTTCCGGTATGACGAGGTAGAATTCTTCTTCAGCGGTATTTCTCGGCAAATTGTGTCCATGTTGTTGAGCTATTGCCATCTTGTGGATTGTCTGTGTAGGTTCTCATTCATCCAGGTCATCGTAGATCGAAGCGAAGTAAAAATCTGGTCAACTGGACGTAAGTTTATCTTGAAGACGTTTCACCTCTCATCCGAGAGGCTTCTTCAGTTCTAGTGAAGAGTGTGGAAACTCCAGCTTATAAAGAAGCCATCCACGTCAGGATAGAGAAACCATCTTTGAACAGAGGAGGTGGACTGCGATATTTCCTTTCACCTATTTACAACCAAGTCCTTTCAAAGCTTCCCCAAAGAGTTCAGCTGAAAGACCCATGTGGAACGGCTGATGCCAGCACAGTCCATTAGCATCTGAGTGGTCGGTGAAACTCCCTAACGACCACCCCTGAAACTCCCTGACACCGCACAACGACTGTTGTTTGGGGAGGCCAGGTGAGTCTCGGGAGGGTCGTTTCCACCACAATAGCACTGACCACTCCCACATAGGTTTATAAGCTGGAGTTTCGTCTGACAATAATCACACAAATCTGTGTCTGTTCAGGTTAATTTATTATTGAGTAAGTAAACTTATCTGGAAAGGTGTAAAGTCAACAAAAAGCAAATCCAAATATTCTTTTCCTTCATATCACAATATCTGGTCAGATACCAGTATATTATCAAAATGAGTTGGTTTTGAAATACCCACAGTCACGTATTTGTATGTACTGCAAATGAGAAATTTACACACAACTATTAAACAATATCATATACAGCATTCATAGCCATAATTTATTTTATAATAATGATGTGGATTTAAAAAAAATAAAAATTGATTTGAACTTATTTCTTAAGTTAAACAATAGAGCGAAGGAGAGGGACATTTTATTCTTTTTTCCCTTTTTTCTTCTTATCCGATTTTCGCCATTGCTGTCTTCCACCTCCTCGTCCTGATCTGTTTCCTTTTGCTCTTCGCTCCTCCCAAGCCGGCATAGGCGGCTCAATTTCCCCCGGTCGTCCTCCTCTGTCCGGTACGCTACCCATTAATTTCTAGAAATTACACAAAAGTTAGATAACTTACAGAGGAGAATAAAGCCCACATGTTATGTCATTTTGTTTTGTTTTCGTCTCTCAGATTCATTGGCACAGCCCATGACGATTTACAGTTTTACCTTGTAGACATCTGTGCTTTTTCCAGCTGTGATTGGTTCAATGCAGGACTGATCCTCTCTGGCAGCCAGCAGCAGAGGGATGGACACCCTGGAGGGGCCTGACATCGATGCGAGTGGAGGCACTGAGGCCAGCGCTTCTCTTCGCTCCTGTAAGTAAACGAGAGCTTCATTAAGGATCTCTCTTTTATCATTCATCGTTAATCTTGCTAGAATCACGACAAGACTTCATGTCATTCATCAAGCGACCACTTTCTCCCAAAATTAGTCCGTTCTACCTTTTTACTGTTGTGGTTGCAGAAGTGTGGAAAACTTTTCAGAAAATTCCAAGAGACTTTCTGAAATTTTTCATGAGAAATTAAGCTCAGGAATCATCACTCCTTAGCAGGAAAAATGTTTTGCAAATGAGTTAGAAAGTCTTCAAGTAAATGAATAAGAACTGATGGTAATACATACTATGGGTAATAAAAGCAATATAATGGAATTAACTAGACATTATAGGCTAATTTAAACTAGTCATATTTAACTATGAAGTGTGCCTTCTTCCATCACATGCCAAGGTACTTAGCATGTGGGTTACAGCCCCCATCACTGTATTCAATCCCCATGTCTATTCAGGTGAGATTTGAAAATCTAAATGGACAAAATACATTCGATCAATAAAAATCAAAACTGCTAACTCAAGGGAGGACAGTTCGAAACTGCGCTATGCTTTATTAGATTCCTACCTTCTGTTTTTCTCCCCATGCAAACGACTCAAGTGTAACCTGAAAGCGTTTGATCATCATTTGCTGCCGACAGCGGTAGTCCTCTGACAGAACCTCGTTTATCTTTAAAAGTTGCATCTGAGGAACAGAGAGGTGAAATGTTGAAATTTGTCTAAAATAATACTGCAGTTAGGTTTAATGCACGAGATCTTACCCACTGCTCCAAGCTGAGGCTGCTCTTAAGAAGAGGATTTGTCGTGTCTTCACACGTTAGACCAGCGAGCCTCGACTCCACCTACGTGACAACAATGGGCCATTTCTCCTTTAGTAACCAGAATTTTTAACAATGCTTGGTCAGTTTAAGTCAGCCTCACCTCAGGTAGAACATCTTCAAACCGAGCCGAGGAGTCCATGTTGAGGGCGTGGAGCAGTAATACCCATTCTGCCTGAATCTCAGCCTTCCTTTGGCTACTGTTGGAAACATCCTCAGCCTCATATTCCTGGTTACACTCAGTCATTTCATGGCTTTTATCTGCCACTCGCTGCTCTTTTTCAGACTCCCCTCCAGTAGGTTCATCCTCGGGATTCAACTCCTTATGCTGGATTATATGGGCTGCTTGCAGTTCTGATACAAGGAACTCTAAAGGGTTTGACATAGATTTTTTTTTTATTTAAGAAAATGTCCCCCTTCATGTAAAACTGTTGGAAATGTATAAATCCATGGGCGCTGCAGATGTGTGTGATTACCTTAAACATAAAACTCTACAACGGCAGCACCCAACGGACTCCGATTATTTCTCACCAGTGACTTGGTTGAGGATAGACGGCACCAGGACCTCTGAGGTCAGCACCTCGAAAGGAGACTGTAAGTTTGACAGCAGATCTCTTAGCTCTCTCACCAGCAACACGTCACCACCACCAGAATCTGTAACGAGAAACCATTAGCTCATATCTGTACGATGCTTTATAGTCTTGACCGTTCATCACTTCTATCTTTTTTTTTAAACAGGCAACTTCTGTGACATTTTCCTCCAGCTTCTCAAATAAAGTATTTATTGCTTTCTTTGCAGTGATGGCAGACTGAATTGTTGGGGGCTTCAATGCAAATTGTTCTGCACCCCTGGGGAGAAACACCTGCAGAAAGCACCCGTGTCCATGTCTCTCACTCACCCTGAAGCTCGGGACAGACCGTCCTCAGCTGGGACGCCAGCCAGGTGAGCAGTGGACAAGGAAGTTCATCACATCTACACCGGGAGAGGCAGGAACCACCCGGGTACCTGAATAATGACCACAGGTGAGGCGTTCATCTGCACCGAACATTAGCGCGCTGTGCAGGACAGAGTCCGGTAGGAGACTGAACAGAAACCAGAAATCCGTTTTTAAAAAGTTTACATACCCCAACGCTTTAACAGCAGCAACTGTCCCGGCTCTCCTCTCCATTTTCACTGCGTATACTTCAATTCGTCATAAACCACACAGGTCAGGCATGTTTTCGTAGAGCACTTCCTTCTTCTTTGGGGTTGTTGATGGCAGGCCGCGCATCGTCCTCTGCTGTTCGGAGTGTGTACTGCCATTGACGGGAAAAAAAAACTTAGTGGTGAGTAAAGATGCTAAGTGTTGGAAGGTGCGGTCAGTTTGTGACGGTGCTGCTCAGAGAGTTTATGATATGATACTGCGTGTTTCTGCAGTGGTTCGCGTCGCTGTTGTATTTGCTACTAGAGCACTGGAATTATCTTTAGTTGTCATATTGCAGCACCACTTGGTGTCAATGTCCACAGAGTCTGCTGAATAAATACTTTGAACTTAATTAACTTTTTTTTTTTTTAATCCGCATATATATTTGGTCAGTTTTGGTTCAATAATAGGAATTTTATTACTGGTCTGATGCCAGCAGGTAATAAACACGTCCCTAAAAGAAATTCTGTGACACTTTCAAAGTTTGATGGGAAATAAATAGTTATTGCCACCATTTGATTTGATTGGCTTTGACAGAGTGAATTTAACACTTGATATTCATTTTCTAAATTTTAGAAACACCATTTTATTGGCATAAAATCTGTAATGATGGAACACGACCTGGCTTAAGAACACAGTAGACTTTGAATAAATGTTGGTAGATTGATGACTGGAACAGTTGAAATTCAAGATCGGTTTGATCGCTGAATCGCAACACTCTTGATTCTTGCGTGGCATCATTTCTCTGAAAACTAATTTCTGTATTTAAATAGCTGTAGTGATGCAAGCAGTTGAAGGTCATTCTTTTGTGAGACTCTTAACGAGGTTTTCACTTCTTCTGTCTTACGCTCCGTGGCTCTCTCCCTCTGTGTACACGTGGCCCAGCTGGACTTCACTTCTCGGACGTGTGAGACCCCTCATCAGTCTTACGACACAAGCCACTCCATCAGCGGCCAATAAACTGAGCAGAAACAATGAAAACAATGGCAGTGTTGCATAGTGAGCCTTGATGTATGTTTGTACGTGTGTTTGGTCCCTGCTGCCATATGTACAGAGGCTGCGGCCCCACTCACAACAAAAGCTGCGCCATGCGTCAGGATGCTTTGTCTTTTATTCCCCTGACACCGCCTCAGTAAAATGTTCTGGGGCTGACCTCTGACCTCTGGCAAGCAGCCCGACAAAGCCGGCAGACGCTCAACCCTGAGCTTGGCAGCCACGATCATGCAGGGATGACTTGTTGAGGAGTCAGCCCTTAGAAATGTGTTGTTTATATCATGTTCTTTAACAGTGGGAGGTTGTCTTTTATATATATATATAAAAAATATATATATATATATATATATATAAAAGTAGCTATTCTATCAGGAAATATTTCCTGGACTTTTATAACAATGGGGAATACTTACAGTATATTCACTAATGTGTAGGATTTTTGCATGGATCCTGATAAAAGTCTATTTAAGGAAAGGTGTATGTGGGAGCACAGTATGTGCTCTACAGTGTCCCAGTAGTTTTATCATTTTGTACCATGAACGAGGTTGGGTAACAGCAGATTATATAGATAAAGTCCTCAGTCACCCTAGATGTAATGCATCCAAATATGTTGTCCTAATTTGTTGAACGTGTTAATTACGTTAATAATAATTAATTTAGGATAATCCAGCACCAACAAATTAAGATATGCCTTCTCATTCAAACAGAAATCATTTGACAGACAACAATTTATCAAATATTCCATAATAGAGCAGGATGTAAAACTGAGATATGATATGAGAAACAGAGGGAAGAACTGTATAGCAGCCCAACACATGGGTGATTTATACATTTATGAAGTAGAAACGTATAGGTCAAGCTTGGAATATTCAAATAAAGGCAACAGTATGGGCTTTGTGATGATGTAACAAAATTATTTTATTCTTTACTCCACTCCATTTATCTTGAGACATCCCTTACTTTGAAGAAAAAGTTTTAACATAGAAAACATGACAAAACCTGATGAAGGCCTGGTCCTTTCAAGTGTGAGGTCTGCCAACGTCAAGAACACACACCATAATCTGAGCAGCACAAGTAGAACACCCTGGAAGACAAGAACATTGTGTAGAATGTGTACTTTTACTTTCAATACTTCGATAAACTCAATTTTAAATAGTTTTATTGAAGTAGTATTTTGAGAACTATTTGTTATCTGGGTATTTTTACTAATTAGAACGGCTGCATTCCTCTTCCACCACCGTTCATCAGTGTGCTGTTGGTTTAACTCTGAAGGCAAATTTGTCTGGTAACAAAAATGTTGTCAGTACACACACCCAAGTACTTGGAATGAGGAGCACTGAATCAGTTCAGGTGATGTGGTCAGGCATCAAGTGTGTGTGTGTGTGTGTGTGTGTGTGTGTGTGTGTGTGTGTGTGTGTGTGTGTGTTGCTGCAGGGATGGTAACAGTCGCTCAGGTGACTGAGAGCAACTCCCCCTGGAGACAGTCAGTCATCTGCTGGTGACAGAGAGCCCAGCCTACTTTCACAGTGGAGCTCCGACCTTCACTCACATCCACACACACACACACACACACACACACACACAAACACAAACAGAGCTGCGGCAGACAGGTGGATTGCATGGACATCTTCGTGACGCGGACTATTTTGGTGAGTTTCACGTGAACAAACAACACATTTACACGTTCCTAAAGACGTTGGCGATGAATCGGCTGGACGGCTGGCGCTTCACGGCCAATAAAATGGACCTGGAGGAGGATTTCTACATCGACTATGGAGGGGAGGAAATAACAGATTATCAAGACCCCAGTGAACTTCTGGCTGCTCTGAAACAAAAGGAGGAAGAGGTTATTTTGGCTGCCCAGCTGGGGAACGCATTGCTCCTGGAAAATCGTCAGTTGAAAGAACAGAGGGACAAACTTCAAGACCAGTACGCGGACAAACTGGAGGTAAGACCGAGCTGTGTTACTGACTTGATGTAGCCGTTTTTACCCGACTGTTTGAGAGGACAACTTTGATGATGAGATTACGTCACACACTCACCGAGGGAGGACAGGTTAAAACTTCCCATCAGGTAAAAACAAAAAACAAAATAACAAAAACTTATACCGAATAAAGAGCAACTTCTGAAAACTTCAATCCAGTTCAGCAAATATCTTGGAAGACAAGCATGGTTGACATTTTTTTCCTCCCAAAATGGATTTCAAAATAAAATCTGACCGAAATTTCTAAGCTTACTTGTGGGACATTTTCTTACTACGAAAATTTAAAAATTATTGATAACAGTATACATACACAGTCCTG
Source organism: Aulostomus chinensis (assembly GCF_037954235.1). Lineage (NCBI taxonomy): Eukaryota > Metazoa > Chordata > Actinopteri > Syngnathiformes > Aulostomidae > Aulostomus > Aulostomus chinensis. Next base: position 7,369,499 of record NC_141329.1, read on the forward strand.
AAAATATTCATCAGAATTAAAAGATGTTAAAAGAAAACGTTCCTTGGAGCCCCATTTGACAGTGTTAGATATAGATGCAGCGGCAGAAGGGACTGCTTCTACTAGGGGCTAACTTGTAACCAGGTCCCTAAATTTTCAAGCAGGGAGAAGGAGCAGATGTCCTCAGGCGATTGAGCATTTATTTGGGAAACATTACCCTGCTGTGGTTGAAATAACTATACCCACCTCAATTTTGGCAGCTAATAGAAAGAAATACAATGTCAGCAGTAATTTCGGTTCCTTTTCTGTTCACACCAGCTGTCACACGTTTCTCGTGATCTTTTAATGACCTAAATTAGCTCTGTGGTCACATAGATTCCTTTAAAATAACATGCCATCATTGTTCTAAACAAGCCAACATCTACTGTAATGATTTTTAATTAAGTGTATTAATGACTTGACCCATTAACACACTTTTGTAATCACTACAATATATTTTTTTATTTTTTTTTTGTCCCTTGTGCAGGGGTTGGAGCAGGGCAAGCATGAACTGCGGTTGAAGCTGGAAGGCTGCCAGTCACAGTGGGAGAGTCAAGTGGGTGACCTGGAGAGGGATGTGAGGGAGCTGAGCGCCCAGGTGGAGCGGCTCAGTCAGGCTCTGGCCCAAGCTGAGAGGGACAAGACTCGAGCTCAGATGGAGAGCACTGACCACTCTCAGCGGCTCAGGGAGCAGCTCAATACTGTGAGTCCCGCACACGTACACATACACACACTGACAACAGGCGAAGTGCGTGTTTGTGGTATGAGTTGATCTGTCTGCCTGTTCCAAGTAACTGTGCTGCAATGAAACAAATACAGTTGCTCCAAAGCTATAGGCTAAGCTACTTGTTGTCACCTAATTGCCGCTGTTGTCTTTGTGAACAACAGGTATCTACTTCTCAGGCTCGGAGTATTTCTTACTGTAGCAGGAAGGACAGAGGTGGATTCTCTCTCACAGCATCTATGAAATCCAATCTGAGTTTCTGGCTTCAGGCAAATGAACCCTGCTGGATGAAAACGATATGTAAACAAGAAGAGGAATGAAAATTGATGATGTGATTCTATGTCTGGGGCAGAGGCAGAAAACGCCAGTAGAAGATTTTACTTTTACTTTATTTAGTTACATGTGACGTATATTTCAGCATGTCATCATCTATTGTATCAGAGTCTGGCTGAATACTTGAACCTGATGGCAACGGAGTGTGCTTGAATCCTTGATGAACAGTTCAGGCTCCCCTGTCCTTCATTATTTCTTCATAATGGCCACCTCATCAGGTATTATCACTGACTTAGATCTAGTTTATTTTGTAACCTGACGTTAATTTTTAACGATGTGCTGCTTAGGTAATCGTCTGAGATCATGGGGGAAAAAGTCACCAGGAGAGTTCAGCTGATCCACTGTATTTGTGTCTCGTCAGATATTTATGACTTTGGGAACACAATCAGATCGGTGACATGTTTTATGGTGTCTTATCAGTTAACTTGAAGGAGCTGACCGCACACACAGCTAGACAACCTTGAATCGCAGTGAAGTACTTTTCTAGCCTGAGAAAGCAGTAATTGTTTCCCAAAACATTACATTTGTGACGTGAATAACACCGGCAACTACCTCATGTTGAAGTCCTTTGTGTTGTCACAAGAATGGAGGAGTGAACCTGAGCCAGCAAAGTTAAAAATGAATCCAAATGACTTGGTACACCCTCTCATGAGTCAAGGTCCATGGAATAAGGAACTCAGAATGTCTTCCCTCCTCTGCCCTCTGCTTGAAGGACTTAACGAGTAAACCAGACTCCCTTGAAGTTGAGGAAAAAGTCAATTTAGATAAAAGGTTATATCTATGTTTGGGCCGCTTGAAGAGAAGGAAATGGCGAGAATGTTTGGCTTGGCATCAGATGTGGGTAACTGTCGACTCTGTGTGGCTGTAAAAGTGAGAGAATAGAGCTGAAGAAAGAAAAACTTCATGTCTGACGTCCCTTTACCAGAATTGGTGACGGGTGCTGCCGCGGCGTGTTTGCCTCTGCCTGCTGTGGTGAGTCGTCTGTGTATACGGTGATTGTGTGTGTGTTTGTACAGGCGTGTCCACAGTTAGATCAGTAAGAGGGGGATTTCGTTATTAGTGTCCTTATCTGTTTAATTTACTGAGTGAATTTTTGTTTCAATTGAAAGAAGCTCAAGGGGAATTCAAAGAAAGAGAAAGCCTTTATATCCTAAATGTGGGAGTGTAACCAGAGCATGGCAGGAATCTGGGGGAGGTCAACAGAAACCTGGGAGAAAGAATCCGTCATGTTTACTAGCAAAGCAAAAGCAGTTTCCCAGATGTGAAGAAGAGAGTGTTGCTGGTACCATCCAGCAGTTGAGGAAGTGGCTGCACAAAACAAAGTTGACATGTGTCAGATAGTCACAGGGGTTAGGAGTGAATGGAGGTCATTGCAGCTTCGGTGGCGTTTGTCTGGTTGTCAGCAGGATTACGCATAAGCTACGGAGCAGATTTTCATGGTACATGGTAGAAGGGTGTATTTTGTATTTTACTTTCATCAACCTTCACTCGTTTAATGAGAGTCCCAGCTTGAAGGTATCATTTGATTTTAAGTCACCGTGCCACAGAATTGTTACAGGAAGTAAGCCTTATGTAACACACATCATTTGATTAACTTAAACATTACACTGTGTTGTCTTCACGTGATGTACAGCAACAAAATGTGTGTTCTCTCATGTCACCAAGCGGACACAGGAAGTGATATTTACGCAATAGCGCACACATTGGTCTGCTCCTTTATGCAAAAATTCAAGTATAACCCCTTTTCGTCATTGTCTTTCTTTACGGAACAATCACACACCCCAACATGGGCAGGGGTGTGAAGTTCTGCTCATCACTGCTTGCAGCTTTAATCAGGGCCTAAACGCCGATGTGTCGTGTGGCAGAAGTTCGTTTTGGCACTCTCTCTGAGTTTTTTACATTTTATGATGTCTCATCTCCTTCCACTTTCTAAATGTTTGACAAGGAATTTGATTTAAGGAGTCAGAAGCTTGAGACATCATGGCTGGTTTAGCTGCACTCTTGGGAAAGAAAATACCTGAGCTGAACATAGTGTCTGTTTTGAAATATGAACACATTTACTGGAAATGAGATGCTTCACTGGAAAGGGAGCACGGTGAGACAGAAAATGCTGATAACATTTCGGTTTCTTTCACTGAGTCATTTTTTCCTCAACTAAAAGCAGATCAATAATACATTCCAAAAAGGAAATGAAGACTTTTGTCGAGGTAAATAAGTCATTCATAGTAGTGAGAGTCATGATTCACACAGTCTATACTCAATCTTCACCCAAAGGATATTTGCCGTTAAATTTTGGCAACATGAAAACAGCAAAAAATTCCATTGAAAACTCACATTCTTGCCAGTTTTATAATCTAACCTTGGGATGTTGTGAAAATGCCATTCTTCCTCTGATTGGCTGGTCTTGAGGGTGTGGTGTGAGCTGGATCAGAGGCAACCCTGAGGAAGAGAAGGAAGAGTTCTGGTAGAACATTTCACTTTTGGTCAGCTTTACCTATTCCAAACAATGATGTAGCTCCATAATTTGCTTTTTGTACATTATCCATATCTAATTGACAGAAATGAAGGCAATATTTTTTTAAGATAAAGATTCTTAAAAAACTCCTTGAACATTCAGTGTTTTTTTTGTTTTCACTCTCCATTACATGCGTTCACATTAAGTTCTCGGATCCTTCCCTCCAGGATCTCTTTTGCAGGTTGTTATTGGTCAAATGTAATCCCCCCCTCACTGTGGATTACCGTTATTGTAAAAGGGCATGCCCAAATTCAGGCAGACTCCTGTGACCCCTGCCAGCGTCACAAAAGGAGAGGCAATAAACATTGAAGAGAGATATAAATCTTTCATTTGCTTTTCTGATGTTGCCCACTCATACCCAAACATCTCGTGATCCCGAGGGAAAGCCATCTTTTCTGTGTGCTCCCTGAGGGGCTCAGCTATAGCTTGGGTAGTCAGCTGCCAGATACCTCAGCGTTTAGGCTTTGGGATGGCCTGGGGCTTGGGGGGCCGTGTAAAGGGATATCATCTCAGGCTTTGTGTCTGTAACAAATGGAGCGTCCTCCTTCCACTCCTGTTTCTGGTGATTCTCAGTGGGTCGCTGCCTCCTTTGTGGACCATGACTCGTGAATGCAAGCTTCTCCTCCTCATTTTTGTGTCTGCATGCGATGTTTTGTTTTTGTCCACAAGTGCCTACTTTACTTTCGTCACACGCTAATTTTTGCCCTCAGGCCTGCCTCACTTCCTCTGTACACTCCCATAAACACGTACACACAAGCTGTCCTCTTCGCTTTACCCGCCTGGTGCCCAAGTTTTGACCCTCTGCCACATTGTTGTCTAATGTCGCATGATGATGTCACTGAGACCAAGAAGCCCTCTGCTCCATCTGCAGCAGGGCAGCCCTTTCATCTTGTATTATTTGGCTGTGATTGGACCTGACAGGGGCCCTCCAAACTGCTGAGTAAGGGGAATGAAGGGTCCCAGACTGGACGAGGGTGAAGAGGGGGCTATGGAGAGAGCGATCTGTTTTCGTGTTCGAGGCTACAGAGCTGAAAGATTCCTGTGTTTTTATGTTTCCAAATCATTTAGTGTTGATTTTATGACTGAATATTCCATCTGACTTGGGATCTTTCTGAAACATTTTCTACAATTTCAATGATACAAACATTTTTACAACAATATGTGGAAGCAATTTTTTTCCGATTTAATATCCAACATCGTTTCTTATGAAATCTTCTGAATCCTGGTTCGTCTCGTTGTTTTCTGCCTGTGTGTTTGTGTGTGTGTGTGTATGTGGGGGGGGATATATATTGACTTTGAACAACCACAAACTTGTACATACAAAAAAGAGGAATAGCCTCTCTGGACATATAAGAGTATCTGAGATACCATCTCATCACAGTTTTTGGAACTGCTGTGCTGCCATGAGTTCCGAGCACACACTTTTTTCGGTATATTTTCTGAAATTAATTTTAGACTGAAAATAGGGAGCTGAAAATAGGAATACATCCTAGAGGGAACCAACAGAAAAATGCTGAAATGGTTTTGTGGAATATGTTGTTTTCGTGATCCTTTTATCCTCCTTGGATTACCTGATCTGTAGCACATGTTGAGAATCCAGACAACAAAAAGTTAAAAATACATTACACTCAGCTATTTTTGGATTCAAGATTATGCTTTCAATTCCTTTAAGTCTGGTGCCTCAGGCAGACTTTGTTTTCAAACTAATATACATGTTGTGATTCCACCTGTCATGGGTTAGTTTCTAGCTGTGTGTATTTATTCTTGACTTCCCTCTGCGTCCCCCGCTTTAATCTCTTGTCTATGATAAAACTAGAGGAATAAAAAAACTCTTATCCTCACCATCTGTGAGCCTCTCGTGCCAGCGTGTGTCTGATGTCTACTGTGTGTCTGTTCAAAGGCGATGGAGGTGGAGAGGACCATGTCTGCTGAGCTGCAGGCTCTTAAACAGGAGCTGCAACAGAGAGGAAGCCACAACAGGCCGCAGGATGAGGAGCTGATCAGTGCCATGAGGGAGCAGGTAACAACCCTCAAGACCCCTATATATGAGACTAAATCTAATCTTTCAGCTCTGAGATGATACTATAATAGAATTTTAAAGTCTCCAAAGCACCGTGTGCCCACACTGACAGCATGTCCGCAACACTCTATTTTCACATTATATTTCCTGGCAAATGTGTTGATTATGTTCCACTTTGGTTGGGTGTTACATCTGTTACACAGGAAAACTTGAGCTGAAGGAACTTCCTCCGATGCTATTCATTATTTATTTTCTACTATACAAAGGACGGACAGATTTCCACGCAAGATAAGACTTAAAAGTAAATTATACATTAGGCCATACCCTGATGCAAGTTGGAATACGTGTTGATAAATAATGTGCAACAATATCTGCATATTATATGTGCAACAGTGCTGTTAGTATGCAGTTTGAGCTCACACCAATGATCATGTTGAGTACATTGGTAAATGAAAGGAAAACTTTTGAGGTTTTTCTCCTAGCTTTCGATGTGATTTTGGGGCTACATAGATAGAACTGACTTGAAGTTTGTAGGGAAAAACTAGACGGGCATTTCATATGTCAATGTCCTTGTAATATTTCCTGAGAAATTAATGAAAATGTCCAGATCTCCCCCAAAATATAATGGGTTCATCCATGGCCCATGCTCACCCTTCCGAAACTGACTTGTCACGAAAAACGTTTTTGTTTTTAAGATGATTTTGATGAAGATGAAGTGTTGTGATGTGTGTTTTTGAAGGTGCTGCGTCTCACCCATAAGGAGCAGGTGTTGGAGGAGCGTTTGCAGAGTGTGTGTCAGGAGAACGCTGAGCTGAGGGCGAACCTTGCCTCTTTACACACACGTCTGGCTCTGCACGACCAACTCAATCATCAGCACAGTCAGCAGGTACACACACACACACACACACACGCTGACTTTAAAACAGGCAAACTGACACACTCCTGTACAGTACATCCACTCAAACACACAAAAAAGCCAGTCCCACCAAGAGCTTCAGTCTTTCTTCAAAGTAAATACACACTGATTAGTGCTCATTGTCGAAGCAAACGACACACACTCACCGCCGTGCAGTCGGTGTATGAATGAAAGAGCTTTAACAACAAAAGGATTTTCCACTCCCTGCCTGGCGGCTGCCTGTGTTTCAGTGGGATTGTGGAAAGCATTGCTAAACAATCACCTCATCCCCGTCACTGCAACTTTCACCCAGCAATTCTGGATTCCACTCGTGTTCGCTTCGTTTCGTGTTGGGCCGAAGGCTGGAATCTGGCATGTCAGGATTTCACGCTCACTGAATGAGTGCTTTCCATGAGTGTCTTGTGACAGTTTTTCAAAAGGTGCGATGGGTTACGGTCGTAGCAATTTTGTGTTGGTATGTCCTGTTAATTTCAAATGCAATCAAATAAAAGAAGGAATTTCTACTTGCATGGATTGACAACAGTTTATCTCATGTGCTTCACACTTGGCAGGTGTATTGTCAAGTAAGTGTAAGAAGTGTAGCGCCAAGTTTGAAGTTATTTGGATGAGTGCATCTCACAATTTTAGCAAAAAATTGCTTTTCTCTGTCGCTGGGCTATTTGACTACAAAAGACAGAGTACAAGTTTATTCCATATTTCTGAGCGAGACAAAGACTGACAGAAATGTTCCGGTGGCTATGCAAAGGAACGATCAACTGCCTTGCCAACTGTTTTCTCACCGGTCCTTATTTTTATTAGGATATGATTTAATTTTAATTATTTTATTAAGGAGTAGCTGTTCTTATCTTTCTAGAATTCAGTGCAACCAAAGTACCACAAAGGTCAGAATAAGGCCATTTCACAGTACCCGTTTGAACAACTCCTTGCAGGTTAACACAGCTGTAATTAATAACATGGCATTGTACACGCTGGTGCTCTGGAATGGCTGTATCACAATACATAGACAATTTAGTAACAGACACGTGACACAAAAACCTACCTTGTTCCTACAAATCTAGGCTAATTGTATCACGGAAAGAAGATAATGGCTGCTTATTATCAAGATATTTAATGCAGCTATGAGTTTTAATGTTAGAGGGCAGGTTTAGACAAGCCTCTTAACAGTGAAATCTTAGTGGGTAGGCAGCTAAACATGTTCTCTTTGAGCTTTAATTAGCATTGTAATTAGTAATTCACATGATGGTTGGAATATAGAACTTTGGTTTCATCCTTTGAAAAGACGTTCTGTACCCAGTTCTTTGGCACGATCGCCACTGTATGTAAATGCATTTACTGAGTTTGTTAATGTTGTGGTGATGATGGGTTTGTTGCTGTTGATCTGGGTTGTACACGCGCAGTGAGGGAGAGGTTGGAGACGACCTCATCACGCTGGAAACTACTGCAGACTTCAGCACTACTGCAGCAGTTATGTCTGAGCAAAAAACAATTAAAATTGACTTGATTGTTTGGAAATGGCGGGATAAGAATCAGCAGGCTGCAACCAGCCCAATCTGAATGGGTGCCGCGCTAGTCGGATGACTGTGTTTTTGTTTGAGTGTAAATTTGTGTGTGTGGTCTTTGTCTTTTCAGTTGACTGATGCATGGCAGGAGGTGGAGGTGGCACGGGGTCGCTCACAGCAGTTACAAGCCAAGGTGGATGAACTTCAAGAGGAGATGTCCCTGCAAGAAGCCAAGAGCCTTGGAGATGCCTCGCTGCTGTCTGAGTTGGACACGGCAGAGCTAGGAGTCAGTAAGGAAGAGGTACCAAAGCGTCAGGGCTCCAGCACATTCCTGTTTCACATAGTCAGACCGTTTCAAACCATTTTATGGCCGACCTCTTCAGAAATCTCTTGCCAGTGACATTAGAGTGAGAAAATAACAATTTTTTAAAAATCGATCATGTCAGAGACACGTTTCTTTTAAATTAATCTGTACATTCATGCTCCTGATGCTGGGAAGTAACAAGACCATGAAGAATGTCACTGGTGATCAGGAGAAACACCGATCGATTCTGAACTTAGACAAAAAGCAGCCTATTGATTTTTCTACCGTCACATATTTTTGCCAGACCCTCACCTTTGCTTGTATCAGGCCATTGTAGGCAGTGCTGTTAGACATGAGAAGAAGTTAATGTTTTGTAGTTGCTGCATAAATATAAGGTATCAAATATAAATTTTGCTGAATTATCAATAAAATGATTTGTACACTACAAGTGTGAGCCGAGCATAAGAAAATGACTCAGTTAATTAAATGCAAGTTCATGTCGAGGGGAAAGCAAGGAGTTACTGTTCTTTGATAAAAAAAAAAAATGTGTGTGTTGCAACTTCATCTCCACTCTACACATGGAAAGTGTTAGTTGCAGCCTTTCTCTTTTCTTACGCTGCCCACAGTGACTTGTCTGATGACGAGGAACATGAAAATAGAACAAAGTCTTTAAGGTGTGTGTAGTAAATCAATAATTAGGCCAAGGAGAATTTGATGATTTTAATTTTGATAAAACTCGTGTATAATGCCACAGTGAAGCTCAGGAACTGGCTGTCATGTGCGGAACATTGTGACGGTACATTTTGTACAAGCTCTCAGTGACAGTGTGACTCCAGTGTGACGCAAGGACCACACTTAACACATGAAGGTGTGAAGGCCCTGATATTCAAAGTAAAGACGCAACAAAAGAACATCAGATAAACTTTGCTGCCGACAGCAGAAGACAGAAGTTTAAATTATGTCTGGAAGAGAACATGAAAGCTCTCTGGGTGTCTACCATTATTGTTTGTTTATTATGGCTGGAAATTTTTAATGTATAACTGCACTTGTGAGTCATTCAACAAATTTCCTGTTTGTCATCGCCACATTGTTGAAGAGTTTCCTGTTTTAGACTTAAACATGTATCTATGATATTATCATCAAATATGATCGGATTATCTCTTCAACCATATTTGAATGAACTCGATCAGATGTCCTAGCTTGGTGTCATGATGTCATATATTTGATTCAAGGAAGCTAAACAGAGAGATGAGGTCATGCTTGTACCTCCCACTGTGTAAATACTTGGTCATACAATATGGGGTGTTTTGACAGAAAATGTTGCATGGTGGAAGGAAAATGGAAAAGACAGACATTGTTTTTGAGTATTTTCTTTCAGGAATGGCCTACTAATGCTATAATGATTAACTCTTGCTTTACTCAGGTAACACAAGAGATAGGGTCCATCCTTGAGTTGCTAGTGCCTCTGACCCAGGAGCTGAAAAGTGAAGGGACACCAGAAGCCCCAGATCGAGTTGAGGACCTGCAGGTCATGCTCCATCAGCTAAAGACAGTGGCCCAAACTCTGGCACAGATATCCAACCCTCAGGTGAGCCACTGAAAACAAGCAAACGGGACAGGAGACAAGGTGCTAACAAAAGGCTGACATTGTTGTACCAGATTAAAGTATGACAGGCTGGTTTGGTCTTGGATCACATTGTATATTATTACAGTGCCTGGTTTTTAAGTAAATATGTTAGTACTGAGCTTTAAATGTGTTTTGCGCAATGAAATTAGTATTTATGTCTTCTAAAATGTAGGCTTAATTATTCAGAAAAAAACAACTACATAGGAAGTGGAGAATTGACACAAATCCCAAATCCATAAAGTTGCCGTTAGCGTAGACATCCTGAAGGCACAAGTTTCTTATGATATCACAGTTACAAGTGCTGAGGAACAGGCATCAATGGATGACTACAATTTAGCGTTTGTAAGCTTTGTTCCACTATCGTTTGGCATGAGCGAGCATATATCACTAAGCTTGTAACTCTATATTACGGCCTAGCCCGTTCCTCCCTCAGAGCACCACGCAAATAGGCCAACATTACAAAATCTCTTTTTGGTGTGAATCTTTGTGAAACTCATCGCCGACACCTGATCTCTTCATTGATGTCTGTGTCCCAGGAGCTGAATCAAGCTTTTGTTGACAGGACAGCTAAACAGTGTGGGAATCCGAGCACCGCACAGGAGCTGAGAGATCAGGTATCCCAAGTGATGAACAAGCACGCCTGTCAGGGCGGAGGCGCCCGTGGCGGCCCAGTCTGAGAGGATTTGGCTGGGATGTACTGACCTCACTGCTTTCACTGACTTTTTTCAGATGGAAAGTTGAATATTTGAGGTTAATTCTTTTTTGTTATTTAAAAGATTGAACTCAAGACTACCAGGACTATTTGCACAAAACTTGATGAAATAGCATAGCATACACCAAGGAAGAACACATTATATTTTCCAATTCAATTAAACAATTTAACATGGTGACAAACAGCTCTTTATTGCGTTGCAGTTGGCAGAGCTACATTATTCTTTCTAATGCCCTTTTTTGAAGCAGCATGTCAAAAAACTACCTAGCTGACCTCTGATCAGGGACAAACGAGGAATCCTTTACATTTGCCGACAGGTTTGACAAGATTTGAAAGTCTTTTTTTTTGTTCTTATTTTTTACTTTGGCCCTGGTGGAGCTATGCACTATACAGTGTCCTTTTAAATTACCTTACATCAATTATTCATTGCAGCAGTCCTTTGAAAAGTTATCTCAGCCCAAAGCAGTTTACATTGACAAGTTACATCAAAACGGCTTCAACCATTGCATTTTTCTCAATCAATGTTATGCTGTGTTTTGTACCTTGGTTCAGTACCAGTGTCATTATAGTGTGTTAGCAGATAAAACGATAAATATATGACATTTACAGTGGTGTATTGTTGTGTTTGATATCTTCCATCAGAACATCCAGCTGGAGAAGGAGAACACTGAAATGAGGCTGAAGCTGCAAAATGTTCTGTCGGAGCAGGCGGAGGTGACACAGCAGGCCATCAGAGACCGAGATGAAGCCATAGCTAAGTGAGTCATCATCAGCACTCAACATTCTCAAAACATAGTGTGTTATAGTAAATGGACTGCATTTATGTCGAGCTTTGATGCACCCTCTGGGAAGGAGCAGTTATTTTCCAATTACTAAACAGCCGCTCCACCTCCTGAGGTATGACGCCCCAATATGTATGTATTCAGCCGCCACCTGTGACAGCATGCTTTGGACTGAATGCTTGTTTGTTCTAGAAAATGTCTACCTATGGTGTGTTCTTGTGACATTCAGGATTTTCATTATTCCTTGGCAGGAAAAACCTGATGGAGGCTGAGCTGGTCCGAAGTAAAAATGACATGATGTGTCTAAACAACCAGTTATTAGAAGCTATCCAACGGAAACTGGAGCTTTCACAGGAACTGGAAGCCTGGCAGGTAAGGGGCTTTTTTTTTTGTCCATTTTAGTCTTTCATGCCATATTTTCTTAGAATATACTGTATTTGTTCCACCTGCTTGGTAAAATACTCAAAACATTCAATATCACATTCGAGATCTGCAGCATTACTGATGAAAAATTAATTTTAAGGTAGGATATTTGTTTGAAATCAAATTTTGAAATGACAGAATATTGATTGATCTTCGTTTTGGTCCTCAAAGGTAAGGCAGACTCCTCTCAGTCCTGTCAGAGCCACGCCCTAAAGCATTCATACTGCTTTATCTTCTATTTTTCTCTGAGTGAGAGAATTATTTACAATCATGGTATGCTGATGAAGACTTCACAATAGCGACTGAGACCATAACCACTTTTGGAGAATGTTAATTGCTGTAGTAAATCAAGTGGTCGTGTTCTTTTTGTCAAAGACTTCTACGCAGTCTGACTCCAGTTTGCAAGATGAGGATTTGAAAAAGAATGCAGGTGTAATTCAATATTGGCTTCACCTTTCAGATCTAAAAGCTACATCTCATCTTTTGGTGTTTCTAAAACTTTATGATCTGGAACAGTTTAACAAAAGAAGCTGTAGCAGTTTTTAGGCATTCAAAAAGTAAAGTGGACTTGCCCATGATAAATCACTATACTGAATCACTGTTAGCTGTCCTGCTCACGTCCCGTTGCTCTCTACTTTTCCTCAGGACGACATCCAGATCATCATTAACCAGCAGCTGAGGTCCCAGCAGCAGTCAGAGCTGCCTCAGAAGAAGCCCATCTCCAACGGCATGTCCTTCTTTCGCAAGCCCATCAGGACTGCGTCGTCCTCCTCCATGTGCAGTTCAGATGCTACTCAGGACAAAATCCAGTCCCCCTGGAGGGACTGGTTAAGACGGGGCAAAGGACGGGGACAACTACCTGCTAGCCGCTGAGGAGAGGATGTACACGCAGGAAAAAATGTGAGAGGGAAAACACGAGTGATGTTACCCGTACCCGCTGCCATAAGGACTCTTGTACCTCGGTGTTGAACAACAGCGCCACTTCGGACAAAGACTCGTGAAACAGGCGCTTGCAGACATTTCACAGAGAGGCTGAGCCTTCCGAATATCCAACTGTGACCACTTGCAACACTAGTATTGTCACACAATTACAGTTTTGCTCGAGATTGTAAATATTGTGCCTTATTTTGTAAAATTGGTGATATTGTGAACGTCTTGATGTTTAAGACTTTTCATGGTAAATGTGGTAGACTTAGAGAGCTGGAGAGTAATTGTTTATTTGACTTCATGCATTAAAGAAGATTGATGATAGTGATCTGGAAAAAAAAAGATCAAATAGTGCATTTGGTAATCGCACTGAATTTTGTCTTTACCCACCAAGTTGGATGTAAGAAGTTACATTACTATTTTGTTTAGAAGTGAAAGTGTAAAAAAATTGTTGATTGTATGAGAAACACTGCGTGATGTCTCGTACAATGTAAAGCTGTTATTTTTTATATCACCATTATTTTTTTTATTTTTTTATTTTTTTTTTTTACAAAAGACGGATTATGTAAAATTATAGCACACTGAAACCTTATTTGAATGTTGTTTCCCAGCGGGAGTCCATTTAGGTTATTGTTGGTCATTATTAGTCAATGATGCCTGGAAAAGCATTCATATGACAGCTTGATCAATATCTCTGACAGATTTTTTCCGTTGAAATGAATAAAATGTAAATTAAGACTGTATTTTAGTTTTGGGCTCATTGTACTCCTGCAGACAGACCAAGTCAGAGGTGCAGTTTGCTGCTGCCCTCTGCTGATGGTTATTAAACACTACAAACTTTAAAAAAAAACAAAAAAAGTCTCAAATCAGTCAGTTTTGGTCCTTTCCGACAATAAGCTCCATTTACATATCTAACTTACTAACTCAAAACTGTACTTGATTTCTCCCCTTTTTAGCACTTTATCACATCTCATAACACTGATAAATACATGAAATGCTGACACGGCATCAGTGCTTATACCACTGAAACATTGAGCACCTTCAAGTATTTCTCAAAAACTATTACTATAACCATTCTTATTTCAGTTAATGGTTGTGGTTGGAGTCGTATGTGTTCAGTGTTTAAGGAAGTTTATTTTACTTAGGTTTTACATAATGTATGTTCAAATTATAGTTGGGATACATTGTAAGGTACTTTTTTAAGTAATATTATGCATATTTGTTTGTGTGTTATCCTGGGGCCAAAAAAGGTACTTTTGTCCCTTTCCTATATTAGTAATATTCTATAAAGCACACAGATGATAGGAAAGTATGCTGTTGTTTGTCTGTTGCTCATCAAGCATCAATAGCAGCAGTGATGTAAATTTAAGTAATTTTTATAGTTACCTGTGTTTAACCATCATATTAAAGACATAACCAATGCAGCTCATATTATTTGGCTCTTCGGCTGTCTCTTACATAAACACTTCAGATAATATGCCCATGAACTTGATTTGATTCTCTTTGAATTTTCTGCACATTACTGACAGGTTTGGAGTTGAGCAGGGGAAATACAGTGAACCTCTCTGTACAGATTTCCACGTATGAGAAGTATGAATGGCCGTATAAGCAGCCTGAGGGTGACTGTCCTCACTCCCAGGGAAACAAACATCAGAGGATTATCTGAAAGATGAACTGTTAGATGAACAGACAGCATGGGGCTCACCAGGACCATTCACCTTGACAGATGCAACATTTTACATGACCGCATCACCGAACAACAGAAATGACCTCAGCCTTTTTCCATGAAGTGTTGTTCCTTCAGCTCTAGAAGTCCCCAGGACTCCTGAAATGAAGAGAATGACCCCAAGATGAGAAGTGAGATGAGGAAATGCTTGAATCACATGACAGAAAACCTGAACAAAGACCCCCATATGAGACCAGAGATGAGAAAGCAGATCTAGGAAGGGAAACATATAACAAAAAGCTCACGAAAAAACGGCCGCAGGAAGGGATCAGAGATAAAACAGAACCACAAGGAGTATGTGATTCATATTGAATGTTTACATAAAAGAGAATAACAGGACATGGAGGGCAATCGCAAAGCTCAAGGGGAAATGTCTTTATTATGTTTCAGGATTTTCTGGGTCACAGGATTAAGTAAAAGCAGACATGTGGGATTTCTATATTTACAGACCTACAATACACTGCTGTCTTTAATTTCCATGGGATCAATTATTGAACAAGCGTAAAGGAAAAAAACAAGATGAGCGATAGCAGCAGTGTATTTGCTGGGGATGCAGATGAGACGGATGAAGTACTGTATCGTTATGTAACTGTATGATGTCCCACCGGGACTCATGTAGTTATTTCCTGTTTTTGTGTCTATTTTACTTCCTGCTTGTGTGTGTCCAGCATTACCTATTTCCGGTGATGAATGGTTCCCACGGTGCTTGAAGTCCTTGAATGCAGAATTTTCAAGGTCTATAAAGTGCTTGGATTTCATAAAAATGTATTACTTTTAAAGTAAGTTTACATAGAGTGATAAATATACTTAACATTGTGTGTTGGTTATTAAAATAAGTATTAAGCACATGGTGATATGATGGTCAGTCCCACATGAAATTTGGTTTTGATGCAAATTTTAAGTATTTTAGACCACTCAAAATTGACAAAAATGATGCAAAATGCGGGCGTCACAGTGTTTCAGTGGTCAGCACTGTCGCCTCACAGCAAGAAGGTTCTGGGTTTGAGTCCCGGCTCGGGCACAGGATCTTTCTGTGTGGAGTCTGCATGTTCTCCCTGTGCCTGTGTGGGTTCTCTCTGGTACTCCAGCTTCCTCCCACAGTCCAAAGACATCAAGAGGGGACGAGGCTGATTGATACTCTAAATTGACCGTAGGTGTGACTGTGAGTGTGAATGGTTGTCTGTCTCTATGTGTTGGCCCTGTGATGGACTGGTGACCTGTCCAGGGTGAACCCTGCCCCTTGTAGAAAAGCTGCTGGGATAGGCTCCAGCCCCCCCCGCCCCCCCCCCCCTGCAATCCTTGACAGGATAAGTGGAAGAAAATGGATGAATGGATACAAAATCCGTCCAGATGATCACATTAAGACTAAAAGACCTTGAGGAACTCCATAGAAAACTCCCTGCTTCTAATGTCTGAAACTACACCACAGTCCGAAGATACTGAAGATGCTTGCAAGATAAAGAAACCTCGCATCCCTGTTTAATCAAGTTTTTCTCATTTCTTGATTGATATTCTTCTTTCCTGAACAGCCTTCCACCTTCCCTCCCAACATCCCGTGTATGACCTCAATCCTGCCATTAAGACATTTACCTGGTGACCTGTGTGATCGCAGTATAGTCTACTTCCTGGTTTCTTGTTGAGACTCACTCACCATGGAGGAGAAGGAAGACATAATGGCATTACAAGTATTTTGTGGAAAATATAAGTTTATAAGAACACAAGAAATTACAAAGTAGGACTGTATTTACACAGGGGATAAAGCCTAGCATTTTTAGTGTTTAAAATATGTCAATCGATGGCTGTTTTAGATGTCCACTATTACTACCACATTTAAAAAATTGTGAAAATGTAATCATTTCATTGGTCAATAAATACCCTACATGGTCAACTCATCATGTTTGTTTAGTGGCCTGTATTTGCCTCCCAGTGACGTAAATCAACACGAGTGATGGATCAGATGTGCTCAGCCATAAACTGGACTGCTGAGACCGTGTAGCTGTTTGACTGGATGTAATTTAAAACTTGAGGACATTTAATAAATCTCAGGAGAAGAGGACTTTGAAAATATTCTTCTTCTTGATGGAGATGAGAATATTTTCCTGGGATATAAAAACAATAATTATAATAATTTGGTGACATCACAGTAAGATTGACGTTCAAAAGTGGCGGACAATGATTTAAAGAGGATTTTTTGAAATGTGAAAACCCTCTTCAGGTGATTTTGGCTCCCCCGTTGGATTTCCGGGTCAATGTATTTCCTCGTCGGCTGCAGCTGTATGCCCCGCCCAGTGGATGATAACCGCTAAAACAAATCTAACGCACTACACAGGCGAAACTCTCGGTTTGCATCACGACTCCTGCTGTATTTTTTCACATTTGCCAAGCCGTGTCACTCTCCACCGGTACGTTTTTCTTGTTCATAAGAAACAAATCAAATGTAAGTCAGCCAAAAAAACAAAACAAAACAAAATAAGGTTATTTGACAGTTCGGTTTTATTTTTGGGTTTCATTTGGTTTAAAACAAACTAGAACTATAACAACACCACCGAACCAACCGCATCGTGGAGGACTACTAGGTCTTTCGAAATTATTAAAGTTGTTGATGAATTTAGCGAAAACGGCTATTGTCACGGTATATTATGTTTCTAATTCCCTGCTTTTAATTTTTCAGAGTCCCGTTTTTTGGGAGTCGGTATTCTGTTCTGAATAAGTCGTCTCGTGTGTGTTACGCAGGTCCAATGGAAAACACCTGCGGTCTCCTCACTGCTCAGAGGGAACAAGGTACAGAGCTGACAACAGCAAATCAAATGTGATACACACTTAGGTTTGTCATCCTAAGGGAGCTATTGTATGGAAATTAGGACAACTTCTTGATAGTATCAACAGGCACATTTTGTTTTGGTAGTTTAGGGGATTGAA
>NC_141329.1:7396943-7409443 GCF_037954235.1 Aulostomus chinensis
GCACATAATCTTGTAAAATTAGAAATACACGAAGAAAGCATATAAAAAACTGAAATGATTTCATTTACTCCTCGGTTCTGGAATAATATCAAACTTGTGCAGCTATGTTTTCAGCTTGAGGAGGCAGTCATTGGTTGAATGTATCTGAATCTGGGAAGTAAACATTACACTCAAGGAAATCAGACCACCATGTTAGAATTTTCCCTTCCTTTTTGTTATCTGAAACAACAAACTTGAGGACTGCTAATTGAATTGGTACCATGTGTGCTTGTGCTTCAAAACAATGTTATTGCTTCAAAAGTACTGTGAAAAAACATCATTTTTTTGCTCAATTCATAATCCTATATCGGTCTTGGGGAAAAAATATGGAAATTCTGAAAAAGTCTGAATGTTATTGGAAAAATAACAAGCACCCTGTAGGCTCAATCCATTATAAGAGCATTAATACTGTTTGTAATAAATTTCCAGTGATGAGAATTATAATATACAGGAAATTATATATTTTGAATATATTATATAATCAGTATTTTTGTAATCAACATGCATCTCACATGTAGCTGCCAGTGCTGATCAACAAGTAATTCTTAATAATTTATTTTAGCTCACCATCATCGCCTTTGGAGCCCTGGATTGGCTGTAGAAAGGGGGGGGGGGGGGGGGGAACAAACGCATGTAAGCACAGATTAGATATTTTACATGAAGGCCACAAGATTTTGTCCCTCAATTTAGTTACTTTATCTTTTTGAACAGTTTTTATTTTTTTGTCCTCAAAATAACTGAATTGAGGGAATGTCTTGTATCTCTGGCCTCAGTTATATTCCCTTTCTGTATGCCAACACTAAACAGATATATGAATAAATCTTCCATGGCTACTCCAGGACTCATACGTATAATGTCCTCCACATTATATTATTGTAAAAGCTCTGGCCAGTTGATTCCTGTAGCTCTTGATTTTCTTTATACTTCTTTAAATCAGTCAGACAATATCTCTCTCTGGATAAGAACAATACTTCTCTCAGTAAATACATTGATTTATTCCATTGTTAAACAGAAAGTAAAGGATTGGAGCAGCTTTTAAGGCCGGAGTTCTTTGAATATTGCATGTGAACAAACACCTGTGAATAAGAGCCTCTAGAGGGCGCACATGGATTCATCCCAAACATATGAGTTTGTATCAATCACATATTCTTCACTTATATCACATTTGCTTTGACTGAGTTAATTGTTTCAGCAATCACTTTTTACAGTAAAAACAGAGTGGGAAAAAAAGAAGAGCTTTGGTCTTATATGTTAAGAGGGGACGATGCTAATTAGGGCCTGAGCCTGAAGGTACTAATTGATACTGTAATTGAATGTAGGCGTGGCTGAGTGTGAACGGTTGTCTGTCTATATGTGTTGGCCCTGCGATGGACAGGTGACCTGTCCAGGATGAACCCTTCCTCTCGCCTGAAGGCTGCTGGGACAGGCTCCAGCTGCCCCCCCCCTCCCCCCCCCAGCAACCCTTAATGGATAAGCGGTATAGAAAATGGATGGAGGACACTCTAATAAATGTGAAAAAGGCATCATGTTTTCCACTGCCACTGTTTTTTCTGTACTGACACACTGCTGTTCACTTAAAGCCACAGGAAAACCTGAGGCTGTCCAAGATTGGAAAACAATAACCGTGATTGTTTAATTGATTGACAATAAATGTTTCAACCTTCTCTGTGTGAAACCTTTTTTCCCACTGGACAACAGTCATGACCCCTAGGAGAAAGAACATGTCCATTGTTAGCTTAACTGTTTCTAAGAACATACACAGAATTAAAAAGGATTTTTAATGCAATAAGCTTGGCTGTATTGTAGCGTCATGTTCCTATTCCATGTTCTTATCAAGCATGTTGTTGGGTGCTTGCTTGTTATACATGTTCAATTATGCGACAATGGAAAAAATGAAGCATGCCACATGTTACAAATGTGTAGAAATGTCTGTGCTTACTCAAATATTAGGAATATCAAGATGAAGTTAAGCTGGGCTTTTCAATTGACTCATGATTTTCCCTTTAACAGAAACACATTTGGTCTCTCTGAGCTTGTTTGGCCTACATGTCTAATCATATTCCTGCTCTTTTCGTGGCAGTGCAACCTTTAACATGAGCCTGCCCTTTTTACAGAAAAGCCCTTTGTCCTGTGCTGCTGTGACACATTTTCCTGCCATCTGCATGACTGCAGTCAGGAATTCTGGTGGTGACCTTAATGAGGACTCATCAAGATTCAGAGCTCATAGGAACATTCAATTATACCTTACACCCACAGTGAATTAGTCTTCCCATGACACGAGATATACTATACCTCTGTGATACATGACTTAAACTTTCCAAGATAAATGGTACATCTCAGTTTGAAGTATTCGTGCATTGTAGGCCGCAGCTGAAGAATTACAACACATTCATCTTAGTGAAATAAGAGTGTGCTGTGAGGGAATCAGTTTTCCCAGATGTAAACGGTCAATGAAATGTTTTCACCCCTTCAAATCAGAAAGTTCAAATGGAGGAGTTAAATTCAGGTATGCTAACTGGAAGTTGTAACTACTGTAGAGTGCACAGGGGATTTTAAGCTACAGCCCCTGGGCCCGATGGGCTCCCCTACAAGTTCTACAACAACTCTTCAGGTAACAAAGGTGTTGTGGAAGCCGCTGAAGACAGTGGAGGAATCAGGTCTTCATTCCCAAGGAACAGAACTACGCTATTAGCCAGTTCAGAAGCATTGCCTTGTTGAACGTGGAGGGGAAGATTTTCTTCTGTCCTGGCAGGGTGATGACCAACTTCCCCATAAGGAATGGATAAATTGACATAAACTGCCCAAAACCCTGGATTTCCGGGATGCATTGAGATCCAGCGTGCGAAAAGAGAGAAGACCGACTTCCACGTGGTTTGGTTGGATCTTGCCAACGCATATATGGCTGAGTGCCACACAAGTTGGTAGATTTTCTAGTCAAGTTGGAGTTGTTCTACGTCCCAAGCAGCGTGCAGAACACCATCAGCCGATACTTCAGCAGCTTTCACATATGTGCTTCACAAGGGGTACACAACAGGATAGCAACAGTTGGGACGCGGGATTGCCATGGGATGTGCCATCTCCCAGATCCTGTTTGTGGTAGCCTTTGAAGTCATCCTGAGAGGGGGCCAAGGAGGTAGTTGGTGGCATGAAACTACCTTCAGGCAAAAGGCTTCCTCTGCTCCGGAGCTACATGGACGATGTGAAGAGCATAGGGTTGCCACCTTTCAGAAATAGAAATAAGGGACGCCCTCCCCTCGCACCTGAAGCCGCACAGGCGCAAAAAAAAGGGACATCCCCAAAACCCCTAAGATGCATAGAAATGTATCTATTTTTGTATGAAAAAGCAAAATGCTTTGATTTAAAGTTTAAAGTGCTTTATTAGCACTGAACATGTACACATGACTGTACAGACAGCCTGAACCTGAGCATGGTCATAGTAAACTCGTAACAGACAACATCTTCATGGTAGAAATGGCCACTTATGTAGATCTCAGTAGGTCAGGTCTCTGTATCTGTGTGGAGTAGAGAAAGAAAGTGCATAACATAAAACTAATAAGATAAAAAAAGTGCATAGCTTCCCTCAACTCCTTTTACGTCCTGTTTTAAATAACAAAACTAATAAACAGATAAAAAGTGCATAACATAAAAAAAAAAAGTTTTCCTGCTTGTCTTGCAGTTTGCTTTATAATCTTCAGTGACTCTAAAGAGCCACGAGTTGCCCTCTTCCCACTCCCGTCTATAGTTTTGTAGACGTTTCCTCTTTTGAGGACGAGGTGGGATGTCCTGAGCGTCTGCTGTAGAAGTCGAAGACATCTTTGTTGTTGTTTTTGAAACGCGCGGCGGTGAGCTGAGCAGAGCGAGCGAGGTAACAAGGCAACGAACGGTGACCAGGAAGTGGAGCGCGAAGGGGCTGTGCTGTGCAGTGCGGGGTAGGCAGCAGGCAGGCAGACAACACATTTTGCTGTCTTTAATATTACCTGTCCTTTATTTTGTTCATTATTGTTAGTTCAGTGTTCACGTATGTGCGCGGGTGTGTGACAGACGTGCATGGGACAATTGTGAAATACGGAATAAACTGCTGTATTGGTTCAATACGGAACGCAATTTTTAATTCCCAATTACGTAACGATTCCGTATTTCAAGGGACGGAGCACAGCACAACATGAGGTTTGAATCGCTGATAATCTCGACGCTGTCAGCATCTTGTCAGGTCCAGTCACTTTGTTCTGCAGCTGACAAGGTTGAAATTAAACATGCTCTTTCACAACAGAAAGGTTTCTTGCAATCTTCTCGGAAAAATATTTACGAATTTTTGTAAGAATTTTTTTTTATTTGCATTACGTCATCTATTTTCCATGACTTCTGGGTACACAAAGAAACAACAAAAACTGAAAAGTTGAAGTGTGTGTACAGTTTTATAATCGTCAAACAAAGTCACGACTGTGTGGCTCTATGACGTCTCGTACATCCACTTAAACTCTTTCTTTACGTGTATACAGGCTGCAATTGATTTTTTTCATGATCAATTTTCCCACCAAATATTTTCAATTAAAAGAATATAAAATGCAGCAAGATTGAAAACATTTTTGAACCCATTTTTTTTCTGAGTCAAAGCTGACATCTTCAGGTATCTTTGTTTCATTTGATCGACAATCACAGATCCTCAGTGCAGAGAAGAAGAGACAGTCTACAGCCAGGCAAAGCCCCCGCAGGCTGTCCCTTCTCCTTGCCCCTGTCAACACCACCTGCAAGTCCTGCAGCAGGAAAGGAGGTTAAATGTGCTCTGCAGAGTTTCTAAGTTTCTCCTGTGCCTCAACGCTGAGCGCGCTGCTTCATAAAGTATCATGACGCCACATGGCTGGACTGTAATGGACCTTGACAGGTGGTCACAGTCCTCTTCTTTAAAACAGGTTTCTAACATTGACAGAGCTCCAGACTAACTTTTCCATGGCGACTACTTGTCCTACCAACTTTATCAGTTGGTTGCACGAGCGCATGGTTTGGTCAACACTTTTTTTTTTTGGTTTCAGCATTGTCTTAATCAGTGAGCTAAAATAGTTGTCTTAATTACAGTTGCCTCACATACCTCAGTGAAACACCCAGTGCCTTAATGAGCAGTTCATTCTCCTCCGCCCAGTGATTGCTGTCGTCTAACCCCTGAAAAGAAGTTGGGACGGGCTCAGTGTTGCTGTTACAGTGCATCTTTAAAATTTTGAGGTTAAAGTGTGTTAAGCCACTGACAAGTTTAGAGTTGCCCGCCACAGACCGACCACCACTGCCTACAATAAACATACAGCATAGCGTTCCCCTCGTACCACAGCCACGGGTACCGTGGTAGCCATTGCGGCTGAAAGTGGTAGTTTTTTTCTTCACCTGTCTGTCAGCAAGTCTGTCTGTGGCTGCTGCACATTCATCAGCTAAGTCAGCTGATGAGGTGCTGTCTGGTTTCATCTGATGATGGACAGCTAAACAGGCCAATCAATTGAACTGGTCACGGTTTTTGATTGGGTGGAGGTAAATTTGGCCCTGCATCCCTTATGTAGCAGGGATTTTGATGCTTCCTTTTTTTTAAACATCATAGTTTATTGATTACCATCAAGCCATCATGACAAATTCAGGGACTGTGATAAAAAGTTCATAGAAGGGGAGCCTACCCCTCCTTTAAAGAAGGAAAAATGAAGGATATAATGTCCATCCATCCATCCATCCATTTTCTACCGCTTCTTCTGTTAAGGGTCGCAAGGGGGCTGGAGCCTATCCCAGCAGCCTTCAGGGGAGAGGTGGGGTTCACCCTGGACGGGTCGCAAGTCCATACCAGAGAGAACCCACACAGGAACAGGGAGAACATGCAAACTCCACACAGAAAGATCCCATGCTCAAGCCGGGACTCAAACCCGGAACGTTCTTGCTGTGAGGCGACAGTGCTGACCACTGCACCACCGTGCTGCTCCGAGAATACAGTGTTTATACGACAATTTGTTCAGATAAAAAGTAAAAGTTAAAAGAAAGAGAAAAAAACCAGAGTGCATCAGTCTCCAAGACGCAAACTACAGCTGGTAGGAGCTGTTCTCATTAATCCTGATGAAGAGTGAATTGATTGTGTGTTTTTTGCACAGCTTTATTTGTGGTTACCAAGATAATATGATGGCTGGTGGTTGTACATACTCCTTAGTGGCCAATAATACTTACATTTTTCTGATTTAATGGCATGCAACAAACAATTACATACAACCAGGAAATTCTAAAACTCATACTACAAAAGTAAGTGATGCCACCTGTCATTCTTTAACATGTTCATCCACACACTAACAGTACAGACGGTAGAAATCTGGAAAATAAATTCTAGATTCTATCCTTAACCCCCCCCCCCAAAAAAAATAGATTTAAAGGTTTCTTTTGTAGCTCAAAGGATGAAAGAGTTGAAAGACTTCGTAATTGTAGAGAAGATGGAATAAAGTTTAGAATGTCAACACTATGAATGACATCATACATCGTCTTTCATGCAATTGTGACGCATCAAATACGAGAGCGCTCAGGCTCATAAGTGAACAGATTTCACCACGTGACAGAACTCTTTCAACTAAACTCCGCTATACTTGAACAAAGGACCGTTTACAATGGCTTTTTACCGCAAGGACTTCCGTCAGCGGTTCAACCAGGATGCTGCCTCCTCCCGTTATGACAAGGAGAGAGCGGATGTGCACGTCACAGAGAACAGAAGGAGAAGTGGGCGGGGCTTCACACCCTCCTATCACAGGGCCCCGAGACCCACCCCTGAGGTCCGTCCTTTTCAGCGCCATCACAATGAGCCCAGGAGCGTCGTCCTTGAGAGCTCCAGCAGTGACATGCAGCTTAATAAGGCTACAAATGCATGGAAGCCCTCAGTAGTGAAGGTTTCCTTTGCCAAAGACCCAGAAGAAATAAAGATCAACGAACTTCTTGGGTCCCTGCGCTGCATCCTAAATAAGCTGACGCCTGAGAAGTTCCATGCCCTGACCACTGAGGTGATGGAGCTGCCTCTGGACAAGGAGGCGAGACTGATGGGGGCAGCCGGCCTGATTTTTGAGAAGGCCATAATGGAACCTCACTTCTCAGGCACATATGCAAAAATGTGCAGACGCCTTAAGGATTTAAATGCTCCCGCCTCAAACGGGCAGGGAAAGGTGACTTTCCATCACCTGCTGCTCCACCTCTGCCAGGAGGAGTTTGAGAAGGCAGCAAATGTTGAGGCTACTGATGAAGAGAAGTGTCAAGAGGCCCGGGACAAAGCCAAGCGACGTTCCCTGGGCAACATGAAATTTATTGGGGAGCTCTTTAAGGAGCACCTGTTGAAGGAGTCGGTGATGCATAGGTGCATCAGGACGCTGCTGAAAATCACAAATGAGGAGTCACTGGAGCAACTTTGCAGACTCCTGTGTACAGCTGGGCGTGACCTGGACACCAACCAAGCCAAGGCTCAGTTGGATGAATATTTTCACCAGATAAATGGCATCATCAGAAATGAGAAGGTGTCCGCCAGGATATGCTTCATGCTCCAGGACGTGGTCGACCTGAGAAAGAACGATTGGGTGCCTCGTCGGGAGGAACAAGGGCCAAAGACGATTGGCCAAATCCACAGCGAGGCAGCAAAAGAGAAGCAGGAGAAATTTTCGAAGGTCCACCAGCAGCAACACAGACAAGACAGGATGGGAGGAAACACAGGGGGCTGGGGCCCACGGGCAAATAGCCGTAGCTGGCCTTGCCAACCTCAGGATGAGGCTCCCATCACCCGAAACAGACCAAGCAAAACATCTACCAAGATCACAAAGAAACGGGAGGTCACGCCAGCAGAGCAGAAGCCAGCTGAACGTAGGACGAAGGTGTTCCAGGTGCAGGAGCTTCGCCAGCACTTGGACAGACTCCTGCAGGACAAGGCCAGCAACCAGCTCATCAGAGACTGGCTGGAGGCTAACGTTGATAAAGAGCTGGCCACCTCCAACCAGTTTGTGAGTGTGTTGGTGACGCTCGTGTGCCAATCATCTATCAGAGGTGGTGACGTCTACTGGCTGGACACTGCAAGTCTGAGGGAGCGAGTTGGTCTCCTTCAGACGTGCCTGAGCAGTGAACAGAAACAGCTGCAGGCTCTCTACGCCCTCCAGGTCCTGATGGGACAGATGAATCATCCACAAAGACTGCTTCTGATGATTTTCGACACCTTATTTGAGGAGGATGTCGTTTATGAAGGCACTTTCCTCAAGTGGAGATCCAGGGACGACCCAGAGGAGCGAGGAGACAAAGCTTCAGCCCTGGAGTCGGTGAAACCCTTTTTTAAGTGGTTGAACAAGGAAGAGGAGGCTCACCAGCAGCCAGCACTGCAGCAGCCCCACCGTCAGCCAGCGGCAGTTCAGACCAGCCAGAAATTCTCACCGAGGCCGACGCTCTTCAGAAGGGCAATTCAGGAGGCTGTGAGGAACCCAGGACAACAGTTTCAGAGAGGCACCCGCCAGTAGACTCAATCATGTATTGGTGCCTCTCTTTTGTCCACTCCTTGTGCTCTGTTCAAATTGGAAAACATCTTAATTTAATGTAGAAATATATTTGACAATTAAAACCCAAAGGTTAAAAAAAATCCATTGTTTGTGATTTTTTTGTGATTTTGTGAAATGTTAAATAAAATTTCTGAATTGAAATGAAAAAAAAAGTAAAGCTTAAAAAAAACATTTCATTTGCTGGTAGAGCGGCACAGTAGTGCAGTTTAAAAAGGAAAAACTGTTGATTAAAAGTGTGATATTTTCTATTATTCCATGTCAAATACTAGAGGACACCAACTGTACACATTCACTCTGACTATGAGATTATTTTCTGCAGTCACACCACATTTTAAAAGTTGTTCCATAATGTTTTTCTTCCCTAAATGCAGAAATACACGATAGGGAGTGACATTTGATGCACAAATGCAGCCTTTAGTGATCATAAAGGTCAGGTTGACTCATGAGTCTCTGTGGAATGTCAGGTTGATGTGTCGTCGGATTCCCTTTTCCCGCAGTCAAGGCCTTTGTTCCTGAATATATCTGCACCCCCCCCCCCCCCCCCCCGAGTGCAGCGGTCCGGGTTCCAATCCAGCCCAGCACCCTTTACGATCCCTCCTGTGCCCCCCCCCCCCCCCCCCCCACACACACACACACACACACACAATGGCAGGGCTATAGACCAGGTCATCTTTCATTGCCGGAGACGGGAGCTGTAGGGACGGCGAGGAAGGTTTGCTAAGAGGCAATGACAGTGAGACAAGTGATTGTTTATGATCAGATAGCAAGACGGATGTAATAACTATGACAGCAGGAGCATCGAGAGCGAGACAGAGACGGGGTGAGACAGTGACAGGAGCAGAGGTAACCTTTCATTACACATAAAATGATCTTACCGTGACGGTCGGATGCAGTCTAATTGTTCGGCTTTTTAAACATGTTGTCTGCTGAGTTGTACTGTATAAAATTTGAAATCCGCAGCCTGTCATAGGCCCTGTCAATGTCACGGACTATAATGCTAAAAGAAAGACAGAAAAGTAAGAAAAACAATAATACACAGCGGGGTTTCTGGCAGAATGACAAAACTTTTGATAACAGATTGCGCTCCTTCAATTTCATGGCAAGATTTGAGCGGCGAAAATATTATCGACTCATGTTGTTCTCTCATAAGTAAAAGTGCAGATTAAAAAAAAAAAGTTCTTTAAGAGATTTCTATTTTATTTCGGTTGTGATATTAAAGACAGACCGGAGAGGCACAGGAGGGATCGTAAAGGGTGCTGGGCTGGATTGGAACCCAGACCGCTGCACTCGCGGCTCAGCCTGGATACACGCCGAGATAATGAAAGAGACAGAAGACCCCCTACGTTTCTGTATGTTCAGTCTTTAGTGGAGGTCATACACAAAACCTACGTAATTACACGACACATCATGCTCTTCCTCTAACGTGAGCATGTGCTGCCAATTCCCCAGAAGGTGCCGTGCACAACCAGGCTCCTTAAGCGCTTTGATGACCGGTAAAATACAGCTCAAGGCTGGAAAGTCGAAGAGTCTCTCCCTACGGAAGGGCGCGCAAGCGAAGACCACCTTTGTTGCCGGAGGGGAGCCTATTCCACGGGTGGATGAAGAAACACTGAGGAGCCTGGGAAGGTAGTACACCGCAGACCTGATGGATAAGCAGATGGGAAGGCTAGCCAAGCAGCAACTTGCAGAGGGACTGGCGAGGACTGAGCAGAGCCACCTGTCTGGGAAGCTCAAGGTATGGTGCCACCAGCACACTCTAACACACACACGAGTAAGAAACATGTGCACTTACGTAACTTACAGCAAAGCTGTGTTAAAAAGACCGAGTGGCTTTTAAAAGTGCCTCTGTTGTTGGTTTTTGTGGAAATACCGATGAAACAAAGAGTTGATGGCAGGTCAAAGTCACTTACTCTCTCTGTTGTTCATCCCTAGCAACAGTCTGTTTATATTTATGGTGTAAAATAGAGACGTTGTGAATTCTGGTCTCGTTATAACTACTTAAGGTTAGTTTAAAATGAATAAAAGTTCACATTTTTCTATCTATCGCGAAAACTGGAACAACGTCAAATGACGCAGAAAACCATGGCAACCTCACGACGCCTCCGGCCAGAGCAACTGCTCGGGTGTGGACCTACGCCGTCTTTCCAGTCCAGTCGTTCTCATGAAAAATTTAATGAACCATGTGCTCACTTCAGCAACGTGTCTATTGGATACACTCCCCGCGTTACTCTTACACGCCCTGTTTTCCCTAATTTTGTTATACGTTATTGGGTTTCATTAAAAAATGGTGCGGGCATACAATGACTTGTACAGTTGAATTAGCAAAAAACTTTATTTACAAAAATTGGATTCTTTATATAGACATGGTGTCTACATACAGAATCCAACTTTAATTTTGAAAATAAAACCATGTAAAAGAGCCAAATAACAATGTTATATGACGCCGAAAACGTTACATTATCTGGACAACAAAGAGTCACTTGACGCTCCGAATGCTTCTCATGGAGTCAATTTCAGACTTTGTGAGAGTTCTATTAAGTCTATCGAGTTACCCAACTTGTCAAAAATGACTGTAAACAGTTGCCTAATGAGTCAGCTTGCGATGCCAAGGGACCCTGACCATAAGTCAGTCTCATTGAGAATGTGAACGTATTGGTTGCTGTGGGCTGCTTCATCCCTACCTCCAGCAAAAGGTGGGATATGGGAAGAATTTGACTCAAAGTTCTAGCCTCTCAGCAGCATCGGACAACTGGCACTGATGCCCGAATTGAGATGCGCGGGTACACTGAGAATAGGGATCAGGATCCACTACTTTGGGGGAAAAACAATGGAGAAACATTCCCCTCTCTGAGCAAACTTGCCCAAAAATACCTGGCGGTGGTTGCAACATCAGTGCCAGCTAAGAGGACTTTTTCAAAACCAGGGCAGTTAGTTAGTTACGGACGAAGTGCATTAAAAGCAAAAAACGTTAATATGATACTGTTCTTGAACAAAAACCTGTACCAAAACCTTTGCTCTGCACAGACTGTGAGATCATTGATTGGTTCCTCGACCACCCAGAATCCTCTCTGTGCTGCCTGGCACTTGTGTTGAGGGCAAGGGACCTCCACCTTCCGCATAACTTCATCTGCTGCTCTGGGGGCTCTTTGGAGAGTTAGTCTTTTGTCAGTCAGCCCCTTCTCAGCTAATCTGTGTGTAACCCATGTTACTGATAGGCCTTAAATGAGATACTGAAGATACTGTATGAGTGTGTTTCACTAAGTATTAAGTATAAGTAAGACAGTATCTTCTGAGGCCATATAGTTGATGAAGATGCAGACAAAGATGTGTGTTATACAGATGTCAAGTAATCGCGAGTGTGAGTGGCTGTGGACTTGAGTTAGGCAGCCTATTGATACATTCTGTGTAATCCTGATTTCTGACAGAATACTTCCCTTTGTTGTGACCCGTTTATCAGTCACTGGAGAAGAAGGCAGATATCACCATCAGTGTTCAGTCTGCAGGAGTCTTTTAAATTTTTAACACCCCCTCCATCTATTTTACACATCAAACTAGGCTTGATCATCATGAGGCGTAGCTGGAACAGACCTCTGTGTCTAAAGCAAATTTGTCAAATCTAAAAATAACCGTGATGACTTCCACGGTTGTCATAGCTTTGGCATGATGGCAATGATATTATGATGTATCTTTGGAAGTCCTCGGATAAAACCTGGAGACAGGGTCTGACAGACGATCAGAGGCAAAAGTCTCAACAAAAGACACAACTGAGTTGCACGATTGAAGTTGCAGGATTCTACAGTTTTAGAGCCCAACAGGGACTTGGAAGTACAATAGTAAAACACTCTTTACATCAAAACACGCAGAATTGGAATGCAAATAGAAAAATATACCACCATGGATATTCTCATCTTCCCTCCACAAGTTATCGGTTCA